>NC_071093.1:24100040-24312540 GCF_027358695.1 Spea bombifrons
TTTTCATTTTTTTAACTCTTTCGATGCTGATGTTCCATTGGAGCACAGCATTGACAGATATTTAGTCCCCACAAGCTTTGAGGGGACAAATGTTAACCCCTGCATTGCCACGAATGTGTCATACACAATTGTGACATTGAAGGGGTTAACGCTGCACTGTCGCTCTCATGGAGTGATCAGGCAGCAGGGGGTGTTGGGGCTGGTCTCCACACTCATGGGGAGACCAAAGAACCCTCTCACCCTGTCCCTGAAGCTGCCTCTGGCAGCTGGGAAGCAATTGCTGGTCTATAGACCAGCCACTGCAGGGGGGAGTCTATGATGACTGCTGTAGGCTTCTATGCCTACAGGAATCATCAAAGGGCTTGTGGGGGCTCGTTTTTTTGCTGTTGCTGGTCTGGGCTTCCAGGCAGACCACCGGCAGCAGAGCCCCTTACAAAATGGGAGTTAACCCCTAAAACGCCGCATTGAAGGGGTTAACACTGCACTGTCGCTCTCAGGGAGCGATCAGGCAGCGGGGGGGGGGGTGTTGGGGCTGGTCTCCACACTCATGTGGAGACCGAAGAACCCTCTCCCCTGTCCCTGAAGCTGCCTCTGGCAGCTGGGACTCAATTGCTGGTCTATGGACCAGCCATTGCAGAGGGAGTCTCTTTGATGACTGCTGTAGGTTTCCATACCTACAGGAGTCATCAAAGGGCTTGTGGGGGCTCGTTTTTGCTGTTGCTGGTCTGCCTGGGCTTCCAGGCAGACCACCAGCAGCAAAGCCCCCAAAACGGGAATTAACCCCTAAATGCCACGGCATTGAAGGGGTTAACGCTGCGCTGTCGCTCCCATGGAGCGATCAGGCAGCTGTGGGGTGTTGGGTGAGGTCCCCAGACTTGTGTGGGGACCCAATCAACACACAAACCCCTTCCCTGAGGCTGCCTGTGGCAGCTGAAAACATGAGTGATGCTTTTCCAGCAACCGCGTTTTCAGCCTACAGGATCTCAGGCTCGGGGGCGGGCTCGGAGTGGCTGTGCTGTCTGCCCAGACTTCTGGGCAGACAGCAACAGCGCCCCGTGTGGTGACTAAGCCTCTTACATCCACAATTTTTTCTGGATGTAAGAGGCTGACAAAACCTAGGCGCCAGGACAAAATTCTCTGTCGCCATGGCGACCTGGCGACCTGGGATTTGTCGAGCCCTGGTCTACACGAATCGCGTAGAGCTCTACACTCTGCCCGGACTAAGCACCGAGGGACTCAGAAGCTCCGGTAAGTTGAGGGGGGGGCATAGCACAGGAGGATCTGGATCTTAGTCTCATAGTCAGATCTATTTGAGGTCTGATTATAAGACGACCCCGATTATAAGATGAGGGGTATTTTTCAGAGCATTTGTGGTAGTAGTAGATTTTTTTTTTTTTTTTTTTTAAACCAAAAAGTGGACCAGCTGCTTACCTTGATCCACCACGCCTGCACAGGAACCCAGTAGAGTCCCGTGAATGCACATCGCATCACGTGACTCCGCTCAGTTTCTGTAGGGGGCACAGGGAGGGGGAACAGGGAGGCTGAAGTGATGTGCATGTACTGGCTGCCTGAGCATGATAGGAGCGCGATTGCTAACAGCTAACATCAATCGCACTCATATCATGCCCAGGCAGGCAGTACAATTACTGATTTTTTTTTATTTCGGCCCCCAAAAATAGGGGTGTGTCCTATACTTGGGGAAATACGGTAAGTTTAGCAACAGTGGTATTTTGGATCAAGTAATATTTTATCACGGACTTTATAACCATGCCAATTACAAAAGTTAATGCACAGAATTTCTTAAATTCATTATCATCAGTATGGGGTCACTGACATTATCCAGGATTTGAGGCCAGGTATCAAAGCAAATAGATTTTTTGAGAGTAACTCCCCATAAACAGATTCATAACCTCAAACAGTGTAAATACAGACAGGTTAACGCTGATCACTAGGTTTACCAACTAGTAAAATCAATAATTTAAAAAAAAAAATTGCTGTTGCTGGTCAGTAAGAGATTTCCCACCGCCGATTGTAATGGTTAACTCCCACAACAGGTGGTTTTACCCATGGATGTGACAATGTCCCAGACACGTAATAATACATCCACAACGTTCAAGGGGGCTAATGATGCTTTGGGGCTCCAACATAAAAATCACAAAAACCTGCCAGAAGAATCCAGAGTCCATTATCGCTACTTTAACCGTAACTTCCTTTTTCCGCCCACATTGTACTACAAACGCACATATTAATACGAAGGAAATGCAAACTGACCTGTCACTAAGGACCAATGGACGTCTTTCTTTAGGAAGCAAGTAAAACTCAAGTTCAGTGTGGCAGACCAACGACTGCCATATAAACTGCTTTGTCGATGAGTCCAAAGACAGAGGGAATAACGGGACACGCATTTGCAATCGGAGCCATAAGGCTGAAATTGTAATCCCATCTAAGCCTTCTAGAGCCACTTCTTCTAGAACGGCTTCCATAGCATCCATTTGCACTCCGTACTGATCGCCCGACATACCGTAAGCGAAATGCACTTAACCGAGATCGTAGCACAATCCGTTTACACTAAACACACAACACTATCTCTCACACCAAACAGCCTTGAACGCAATACATCATAACGTAATCATTGATTGGTTCATAAGTCTTGTGCGAATAGCGATAATAACTTCCGGGTCATTGGTTGCAGCACGTCACGTCCTTTTGTTACAATTAAATAAAACTGGCAGTTAATTGGCTGTTACTAATATTGTCGTTGATTGGCCTGTGGTGTCTAGGTAACCAGGGTAAACTGTGAATATCTACCATTCTTCAGGAGCTGTCGTCATGCACGGTAAATTTATAGCCTAACGAGTGTGTTGCCGTTTATGAACAGCAGATTATTTTATATATCTATATATACATATATAGGTATATTTATATCTCTCTCTATATAAATACAGATATATCTGAACTAAGGAGCATTAAATGTTTTCTCTATTCCATATAACTGTGAGCATGCTATTTGGATATCACAAGGCTTACCTTTTAAACTCTTTCTTTAAGATTAAAATAAGGTGACCAGATTTTTAAAATGAAATTTTTTTTGTAATTGACAAAGGGTAAAAATTTACCGTATTTGCTCGATTATAAGACAAGGTTTTTTCCAGAGAAAATGCTCTGAAAAGTACCCCTCATCTTATAATTGGGGTAGTTATAATCAGACCTCAAATACCGTATTTTCTCGATTATAAGACGAGGGGTATTTTTCAGAGCTGGAAAAAAACTTGTCTTATAATTGAGCAAATACATCTTACAACCTCAATACCAAATACATCTTATAACCTCAAATAGGTCTGACTATGAGACGACTAAGATCCAGATCACCCGCAGCTGTGGGGGACCTGGATCCTCCTGTCTCCCCCGCCCCACTTACCGGTGCATCTGAGTCTCCAGTGTGTAGCCGGGGCAGCGTGCAGATGTCTACATGATTCGCGTAGACAACTTACGCTGCAGCCGGAAGGCGGTGTGGCTAGCAGCGGGGGTTGTCTGCGTCCATCGCGCAAACCTTCCCCGAAAATCAGAGAGAATTCCCCGCGCTGGTGCCGCACCGAACTCTGATCTGACAGCCGGGGGAGGTTAGGGTTAATTGAGGGGCAGTGATGGTTGATGTGTTTAGGGTTAATTTAGGGGCAGTTATGGTTAATGGGGTCTTCAGGGGTAATTTAAGGGCAGTTATGGTTGATGGAGTCGTTAGGGTTAACTTAGGGGCAGTTATGGTTAATGGGGTCTTTAGGGTCAATTTAATGCTAAGGACTGAGGGTTAATTTAATTAATTTAATAAGGTTATCTTAAGGTGCAGTTAGAGGTAAAGATGGGCAAACTCAGGGGAATCTAAATCCTGAGGGCAGTGAAGATTAATCCTGTATTTATTTATAAAAGTATTGTGTCCATGTGCTGCGAACGAGTCTGTGAATCTATGAGGGAACTATGGCATATCTGGGGAGGACGGAGTGACATATCTGGGGGTATAAGACATATCAGGGGGCACAGTGGCATATCAGGGGGTATAAGGCATATAGGGTATATAAGGCATATGTGGGGAGGGCGGAGTTGCAAATCTGGGGGTATGTGGCATATGTGGGAGGGCAGTGTGGCAAGCCTGGGCGCGAATGTGCATAACTGGGGGGGCAGGTTGGGAAATAAAAACAAGAAATGTATTTTTATCAACTTTTTTTATTCTGCTGTTTGTTTTTAACATCCTGTTTGTTTATTAAATGATTTTAAGTAAATGAAAAAATAATCGGCCAACTAATCATAATCGATTATTAAAATAATCGTTAGCTGCAGCCCTAAAAAAATACTTTTGGGCAGTATCATGGGCCTGTTGCTGAGAATTAAAATGGACCACGGCATCAGTGCTCGGCAGATAATTTAAGATAGAATCTTATGTCATGGAATTGGGAGTACATCAGTAAAAAAAAAAAAAGTAATCATACACGGGATGCCTGAAGCTACAATTTAGTGCCACTAATCCTTTTTAACCCCTTAACACCCAATGACGGCCCAGGCACGTCAGACACAAACATTGAGGTAAAGACCAATGTCGAGGCATTTAGCAACACCGAGATCGGCATCAGGGGCCAACAATCGCCTCCTCAACTTCAATGGTGTCAATAACGAGCCATTCAGCAACACCGAACACCTACCCCAGGACCACCACTGCGAGTAATTTTGCCACTTGCTAGAGGATCTCCAGACCCTCTTGAGAACTCTGGCTCCACTTGCAGGTTGAATTCAAACATGCAAGTCAATGGAGCCCATCTTTCTAACCACAATGTCATTAGTAAAATATTTAAAAAATAATAATAAAAAATAAATATGTAAGAAGAAAAAAAAAAGTGGTAACATTTAACCCCTTAAGGATCGGGCTTATTTTTTCTTTTTGTACCCTGTGGGACCGAGGCTGTTTTAACACTTTTGCGGTGCTTGTGTTCAGCTGTAATTTTCTCCTCACCCATTAAGTATACCCACACACGTTATATATTGTTTTTTTCAGGACAAGATGGGCTTTCTTCAGATACCATTATTTTTACATATCATCTTATTTACTATAAAAAAAATAATAAAACATGGTGAAATTTTGAAAAAAATCCACCTGTTATGACTTTTATTTGAAAAATCCTTTACTCACCTACAAAAGGAAGTAAAAAAACTAGCTAAATAAATTCTACTATTTGTACTGAGTTTAGAAATACCCAATATTTTTATGTTTTTTTGCTGTTTTTTGTAAGTTATAGGGCAAGTACAAGTAGCGTTTTATGATTTCCAAACTTTTTTTTCCAAATCTGGTTATTCTGCCTCCATCTCCTCTTTGCAGTATCTTTGAAGCCGGTAAACTCGATTTATCCCCATCAAACCATATATTTTTTAAAAATAGACACCACAGGGTATTTCAAATGTTGGTATTTTAACCCTTTCCATGCACTAATTATACAGCCACACTTTGTAGTAGTAATTTTTTTTAAAAAAAGAATTCTCACAAATTGTAATTTTGTTATAAATATACAGGTCCTGGTATGTGTCACTGTCAAACAACACCCCAATATGTGTTCAGCAGCATCTCCCGAGTATGGTGATACCCCACGTGCACAGGTTTGTCACACTGTTTGGCTGGTAAAAGGCTACTTTTGGGACATGCGTAATTCAGGTTTTCAGCACAGACTTTTAGCATTTGGTCATTCTGCCTCTATCTCCTCTTTGGAACATCTTTGAAGCTGGCTACTTCAATTTACCCCATCAAACATATATTTTTGAAAACTAGACACCCCAAGGTATTTCAAATGCTGATATTTTAACCCTTTTCATGCATGATATTCTACCACCAGCCTTTGCCAAAGTTTGTGGTGTTTTTTTTTTCTCACACAAATTGTACTTCAGGAATTAATTCATAGCTTCTGGTATGTGTCACTATCAAACACCCCAATATGTGTTCAGCAATATCTCCTGAGTTCAGTGATACCCCACATGCATGGGTTTGTCGGGTTGTTTGGGATTTAAAATGCCACATTTGGGGAGTGCGCATTTTTCAACTTGGAACTTTATTATCCTACTGCCCTCATGTCCTAAGTGGGCCATCTTTGAAGCTGGATAATTTACCCCATCAAACCATGGCTGATGACACTCCCTCGTGTGCACGAGCAATAAAATCTCATCGCATTGAGCATTCACAGTTGGGGGCTCGTCCGGAATCCCACATTTCGGACTCAGGATCCAGACGGTGCAGACTCATGATCCTTTACCCAACATTGAGCTCATCTGAAAAAAGGTAAGAGGCACCTCTTTTAAAAGAAATCCTTTAGTGTAAAGTATCGGGTAGAGGATACGGGGGTCGGCCACTGGGTACGTATCTGAATGACGGGATCCATAAGAGTTGAGTAAGTAAGATGCATGCATGTTGTTCTATTTTGTATGTTTATAAGAAGTTAGTTATTGTATTGTATTGTATTGCAACTAAGTTGAGTACATAGCCTAACCCGCTATTGTAGAGTACATAGCCTAACCCGCTATTGTAGAGTACATAGCCTAACCCACTATTGTAGAGTACATAGCCTAACCCGCTATTGTAGATTTGTGTTTTGTGTAGAGGAGAATAAGATGGGAAATCATTTCTCCAGAGTTACCCCGGGGTCCCCTCTAGAAACCATGATTAAGAAGCATGGCAAAGAGATGGGAAAATATATGCATAAATGGAAATTGGCCTCAGAATCAGATGAGGATAATTTTTATTGTTGACCCTCACAGGGATCTTTAAATATGGAATCCTTAAAAGGACTCTGTATGATTTTAAAGAAAGACATGTCACATGTCTCCAAAAATGAATGGAGAGTGTTTTGTATGTGGTCTGGGGAAGGTTTCAAAATCTGGAGAAAGCATAATGAGTCTGCTCCACTTGAAAACTTCCAACACCCTCAGGCGGCCACCAGTTCTCTTTATCCTGTTAGGAAAGAGGAAACTGTTAAGAAACTGCAGAAAGAATCTCAGAATGTTGTACTTGTTGATAAGTTATATCCTCCATTGCTTACTAACAATGATATGACTTTTGATGATTTAATATTTAATCATCCCCTTATAATCATGTTGCCCCTGGAGCTGATGCTCCTGTTCTCATTCCTGAACCTGTTCACACCCCATCCCATTCTGTCCCAACACCCTTTTCATCTCTATCACCCTTATCCCAATCTACTGCTTCACCTCCTGCTCTGCACCCAATTCCCCCTCCTCCTTCTATTAATGTTAAACACCCCTATGATTTAAGAAATGCAGTTGTTCAGCCCATTTTCCCTGTTGTTCCTAACCCTACTACTATCCTGTCCTGTATCCCTTCAGAGGACAAATATTTCACTGTAAAGTTCTGCTTTCTTTAGCATACCTTTGCATAAAGACAGTCAGTACCTATTTACATTTATAATGTGGATGATTTACTTGTCACATCCCCTACTGAAGAAGTGTGTGTTGCAGATTCCTTTCATCTGTTGCAGGAGCTGGCTAGGAAAGGACTTAAAGTGAACAAACAGAAATTGCAGTTAAATACTTAAAAGGACAGCTTATTTCCCATTGTTATAGGTCTATCTATCCTGATAGGTTGACCCCTATTATCAATTGTCCAGTGCCCCGTACAAAGAAACAGTTACGTGCTTTTCTGGGAATGGCAGGATACTGTAGACAGTGGATGCTGATCTAAATTTGTTTGTAGATGGCTCATCCTTCAATGACCCAAAAGGACAAAGAAGGACTGGCTGCGCAGTTGTTGACTGTTTTCAGCTGATTGAGTCAGGACCTTTACCTGCTAATTTTTCAGCACAGGTGGCCGAGCTGGTGGCTCTCACTAGAGCATGTATAATAGCTACAGGAAAGAAAGTGAACATATATACCAATTCTAGATATGCTTTTGGAGTTGTGCATGATTTTGGTGCCATCTGGCAATTACGAGGTTACCTTACTTCATCAGGTTCCCCTATTCTTAACCATACACATGTGAAAGCATTGTTAGATGCTCTCATGATGCCTAGAGCAATAGCTCTAATTAAAATTGCAGCTCATACCAAGGGCACTGATGCAGAATCGAAAGGCAATGAGTTAGCTGATAAACCTGCTAAAGAAGCGGCAGGCATGCCCTTCACAGAACTTTTTCAAGGAGCTGGTAATGCAGACCCCACCTCACTAACAATTCTCATTGATTTAAAGAAATTTTATTCCCAAATTGATGAGAAAAAAAAAATGTTTTTTGTTTTTTGGCATGGCCCTCAAATTTGTCAACATTAACCAGCTTTACCTCCTGATTTGGCTCCCTATATTATGGCCTGAGTCATGTGTCTAGCGAAGCAATGATTAAAGCTATACAAGCTGATTGGTGGGCCCCAGGTATACGGCCCCTTGTTAAAGAATATTGTGAACAATGTGTTATTTGTCAACAGCACAATGTGGGTAAGCGAGTACAAATACAAGGGCATGGGAGGACTCCGTGTCCCATGGGACCTTTTAGAAGTTTGCAAATTGACTTTATTGAAATGCCAAGATCTTTGCATTACAATTAATGTCCTTGTTATAGTGTGTACATATTCCCGCTGGATAGAAGCCTACCCATGCCAACGTGCAGAGGCAAGAACAGTAGCAAAGAAACTACTACAGGAATTTATTCCTAGATATGGAATACCTCTGCACATCTTTTCAGATCAAGGAACGCACTTTACTGCTGATATAGTACAGGATCTTGCTAGAGTTTTACGTATTGTGTAACATAGAAACATAGAAACATAGAAAGTGACGGCAGATAAGAGCCAGAAGGCCCATCCAGTCTGCCCAACCTCTGAGTACTCTCCTTTAGTACTTGCCCTTATCCTATATCTAGCTTGGCATTATGCCTATCCCATGCTTGCTTAAATGACTTTACTGTATTAACATCTACCACTTCCACTGGGAGGCTATTCCATGCGTCCACTACCCTTTCCGTAAAGTAATATTTTCTGATGTTACCATTAAACCTTTGCCCCTCTAGTTTATGCTTGTGTCCTCTTGTTGCGGTTTTATTTCTTCTTTTAAATAAACTTTCTTCCTTTACTTTGTTGATTCCCTTTAAGTATTTAAATGTTTCTATCATATCCCCCCTGTCCCGTCTTTTTTCCAGGCTATATAGGTTAAGATCCTTTAACCTGTCCTGGTAAGGTTTATTTTGTAATCCATAAACCATTTTAGTAGCCCTTCTCTGCACTTTCTCCAACATATCTATATCCTTCTGGAGATATGGTCTCCAGTACTGTACACAATACTCCAAGTGAGGTCTCACCAGTGATCTGTACAGCGGCATGAGCACTTCCCTCTTCCTACTGCTAATACCTCTCGCTATACAACCAAGCATTCTGCTAGCATTACCTGCTGCTCTACTGCATTGTCTACCTACCTTTAAATCCTCAGAAATAATTACCCCTAAATCCCTTTCCTCACACGTTGAGGTTAGGACAGTACCAAATAGTCTATACTCTGCCCTTGGGTTTTTATGCCCCAGGTGCATTACTTTGCATTTATCCACGTTAAATTCCAATTGCCACAGCTCTGACCATTTTTCCAGCTTACCTAGATCGTTTGCCATTTGGCTTCTTCCTCCAGGAACATCAACCCTGTTGCAAATTTTTGTGTCGTCGGCAAATAAACATACCTTTCCATCAACACCATCTGCAATATCACTAATGAAAATATTAAAGAGAATGGGTCCAAGTACAGATCCCTGAGGTATCCCACTGGTAACAAGACCTTGTTCTGAATATACGCCATTGACTACAACCCTCTGTTTTCTGTCACTCAGCCACTCCTTAATCCATTCAACAACATTGGGATCTAAACCCAGAGATTGCAGTTTATTTATAAGTCTTCTATGTGGGACTGAGTCAAAGGCCTTACTGAAATCCAGATACGCAATGTCTACTGCACCACCTTGATCAATTACTTTAGTCACCCAATCAAAAAAATCAATAAGATTTGTTTGGCAAGATCTTCCTGAGGAAAACCCATGTTGTTTTTGATCTTGAAAGCCATGTGACTTCAGATGTTCAACAATCCTTTCCTTTAACATTGTTTCCATTAATTTTCCCACTACAGATGTAAGACTAACTGGCCTGTAGTTGCCCGACTCCTCCCTACTGCCTTTTTTGTGTATAGGCACAACATTCGCTACTTTCCAATCCCCAGGGACAACTCCCGTTACCAATGATTCGTTAAATATATCAGTTAACGGTTTTGCTAGTACACCCCCAAGCTCTTTTAATAACTTGGGGTGTATCCCATCAGGCCCCATCGACTTATTTGTCTTTACCTTAGACAACTGAAGTAAAACCTCCGCCTCGATAAAGTAAAACCTCCGCCTCGATACCATCTGCATTGTCCATATCACCCTCAGAGTGCAGGAAAAGTAGAAAGAGCTAATGGAGTCTTAAAAAATAAGATTAGCAAAATATGCGCAGAAACCCATATGGTCTGGCCAGAAGCTTTACCCTTAGCATTAATGTCTACGCGAAACTCAGTTCATGCAGCCATAAAGGTTACACCTCACAAGCTCATAATGGGACGTCCAATGCTAACTGCTAATTCTCTTGAAGTATTAGTGCACAATCATGCTGATAGATGACACAATTAGCGTGTATTGTAAGACTCTAATGAAGTACTTTAAGTCTCTCAAATCACAGGTGCAAGCAGTGCGCGCGGACACAGAGGACGACAAACCAATTCACCAAACCCAACCAGGAGAATACGTATTGGTCAAGAGTTTTCAAAGAAAGAAAGTTCTTCAACCTCGCTGGAAAGGCTCATATCAAGTATTGCTTGTAACTAACACAGCTGTAAAGGTAGTTGAGATTGCTTCTTGGATCCATTACAGCCATTTAAAGCTTGTCCCGATTCCAAGGAAATCAACAAGTTAGTCCTCCAACAGGCACAATAATCCTAGCTGACTAACCAATGTGGGAAAGCCGAGAAAGGCCAAGAGGCCACTCGTGAAACTATGCAGCAAGATATTGGAAAAGCCGAAAGAAAGATCTTAATGTTTTTTGCATGTCTTGTTATATTGTTTATGGGATTGTGCATGTCTGTAGAATATTTGTATCAGTCTAATACAGAATTTGTCAACTCTATTGTCAGACACAAAAGGGAGGAGATAATTCGTATATTGAGATAAGCAAATTTTTTTAGAAAGCTTCAGGTGTTAAGTCATGTTGGGTATGTGGGTTTGTTCCACATACTGCAGACACTACCTGTGTTTCACGGGAACTAGGTAATGGGTTTAGTTTTATAAAGCAATGAGGAATGGGAAAGATGTCTCGGTTCACTTGGAGCAAAACTGGTGACTGGTATGATTGTGGCTTTGTTTGTTATTGTATGTGTGTCTATGTTTTCTTTCTGCTAATTAAGTCGCTGAGTGTAAAGTGTACTGGCACTAGCCACGTAATGCCTTTGTTGGAAGGTGAAGAATTCCCCCGATTTTAAGACCCGGAAACTCTGGATAACACATTGTATGATGATCCACATGAAAAGGAATTAATGGACGCATGGTTCACTATGCAACAGGCTCCATCTTGTCCATAAACAAATTATTGATTACTCAACAGAATCTGTTAAGAATAAAAAGGGAGGACTGTGAATATTAAATATGTGCCTTCAGCTTCTCAGCGGATATTTTTATGTTAACCCTGAGTGTCCTTTTCTGTGTCAAATATGGTCTTTGACATAAACTGACCATAAAAGGATGAATGGTTTTCTGTATCTTTCTGTATGTATACTTCAGGACACTTGCTAAGTAGACAGATCTTAGCACGTAGCTGTCTTGTTTGTAAAAGGTATATAAGATGTGTTGTTTTCATGGAGGGAGAGTAGTCTGGCTGATGACACTCCCTCGTGTGCACGAGCAATAAAATCTGCTTATTCAACTCTTTTGGAAAGAATCTGTGTCTCAAAGTTATTGAGCATTTGTTATGGTCTAGCTGCTTTTCTGCTGCATTGCTGGAGGCTATACAGCCTGGCTGAGTTGCCATGGCTACACTCATTGTCCAGCCCACAGCCAGCCCCTTTTGGCTATTTAAGCAGCTAAACTTCACCTACTCCTTGCCCTTGTGTTGTTTCCGGCTGCAAGTGCTATTGCTGTGTCCCTGAATTCCTGTGTATGACCTGGCTTTCTCTGACGTCCCTCCCGGCTCCTGATTCCTGGCTTGTTCCTGACTTTGCTGATATCTGTATTCTTGACCCGGCTTGTCTGAGTACCTGTCTTGGTTCCTGACCCCGGCTTGTCTTTTGGTATATGCTTTTGGATCACTATTGTCATTACAATAAAGGTGATTGCATTTTACGTTTTGTGTCCGTCTGGTTCCTGGTCCCTAACAGCATTCACACGTGGAAGGTAAGATATTCCTGGTGACGGGATCTTTTTACTTCGAATGTATAAACGTTAATATTAAGGTTGTATACCTAGGTCAGGGATACTGGAACATGTGTGACTGAGACCCAGGTGGGTCGGGACTGGGTAATAATCAGACTGCAGCCGCCCCAAGACCCCTGCTAGCCTTTCGGGTGTTGACTAGGGTATCTTGATTGCAAGGGTGGTCTGAGGAAAACCCAGTTGCGTGTTAAATTGAGGGCTGAATGAAGTGGTACACATGAGACCCCTGAGGACGGTTGAAGGACGGTCAGGTTATATTTGATAGAAGGTCCCGGGTATTAATATAAATATCTTTAAGGGAGGAGGCTGGCCGTGGTGACATTGATGTAGTGGAGCAAGCGCAAGTAGATAATTGTGTCTAATTGTATCTGGTCCAGGAAAAATAAGTTCTTTCCTCAAGAGTTGGGTTGTAGGTAACTACAAGGAGGGATCCTGCTTGTGTTATCCTTCTGGTAGTTACCTACAACCCAACTCTTGAGGAAATCCGTAAAATTATTAAAGACCTACAGCCGATATTCTCAGAAGACCCCATACTGAAAAAAATATTCCCTCAGCCCCCAATACTGGCATTCAAACAACCACCAAACCTGAGGAAAATATTAGTGCGCAGCAAACTGGCCCCAGAACAGGAGCATACACAGAATGGCACTGTACCATGCAACAAATCCCGCTGCAAACTTTGCCAACATATATGTGACAGTAACACAGCCAGTCACAACAACAAAACATACAGCATCAAAGATTCTTACTCATGTACATCGGCAAACGTGGTGTACATAATACAATGCTCTGCATGTGACAAAGGGTGCTTAAGCTGCACCTTAGAATGAACCTACACCGAAGCTCCATCAAAAACCATGAGGAAGAAAAATATTGCACCCCGGTAGGACATCATTTCACACAGAACAATCACTCCATCCAAAACCTAAAAATTAAAGTACTCAAAGGAAATTTCAGAGACTTTCAGGAAAGAAAAACATTTGAGATGAAAATGATTACACATTTTAACACCATAAAAGAGGGACTTAATGTGGATTCTGGTTTCCTTACACACTACCAGAACTTCGTATGAACTTCATCTAGTCATCCAATGTCTAATTGCTGTTATCTTTGATGTTTTACTGTGGTTATTGGTTTCCCTAAGTTTATTTGTTCTGTCCCTGGGTTATCTCTCTACCTCTCTGCATTTCTCACCTTCAGACCTATTATTTACGACACCCCACTCCACCCCCCTTCTCTTATACCATCACTTGTTTTAAGTTGTAACCTCTATCATGTTGATTAGTATTGCTTCAGACCTGATGAAGGGAGGATAACTCTCGAAAGCTTGTCTTTTTAATATTATGTTAGTCCAATAAAAAAGGTATCACCGCATACTCTGCAATACTCTATTTTTTGACATCGTGTATATATATATATATATATATACACATATGTATACACACACACACACTGAGAGCAGCAAATTACACAGCACCAGATCAAGCGAGAAGACATCACAATGATGCTGGTAACAGAAAATGGGTGTCAGTGTTCCACCCTGCCAGCCTGGACTATGTGATACTTATACATTGTTGTGTCTACCTACAGCCACTAGTGGCCTCCTTCCCCCACAGGAGCAACCGTTTAATTACTTGGGGAAAGCTGAGCCATGTTAGCTGGATATTAGCCCTGCCTTATACCTGCTCAGCACCTCAGGGCATTTGCATTGTGGTGTATTCAGCTTTGCTATTTGTCTGCTTCCTGGCCTAGTGTTGGATTCTATCTGTTTTGACCTGGCTTTCCTGACCTTGATCTTGGTTTCTGATTTGGCTTTTGTTCCTGTGATCTCCTGGTATCGACCCGTCTTGCCTGACTACATGTGTCCTGTCTGAGAGCTTGCCTGACTATGTGTGCACTGCCTGAGGGTTTGTCTCCTATGTGAAGTTCGCTCCGTGATCCCTTATCCGAGCTTTGCTTTGTGTTCCCCTATCCGAAGTCCGCTCCATGGTCCCCTATCTAATGTCTGTATCCTGGCGTGGTGCATCTGCTCTTGTCCCGATTATTGACCAGTCGTGTTTTTTCCTGTTCTGCCAGCACACTCCAATATACCATATTTGCTCGATTATAAGACGACCCTGATTATAAGACCACCCCCCAAAATCTAAATATTAATTTATGAAAAAAAGAAAAAGCCTGACTATAAGACTACCCTATAGGAAAAAAGTTTTACTAGTAAATATTAATTCATGTAAACTATTTATTCATATTTAATAAAAGCTATGATTGAGAAAAATATTTTTTGTTTTTATTTCCTTTTATTTGCTAACCTGCTCCCCAGTTATGCACATCTGCCCCCAGGCTTCCTACTCTGTCCCCAGAAATGCCTTATACCCCGTATTTGCCACTTTGCCCCATGATGTGCCTTTTAACACTCTGGTATATAGGGGGTTAAAAGGCATTTCTGGAGATATATATATATATATATATATATATATATATATATATTTGCTAACAGCAATCACACTCCTATTAAGCCCAGGCTATCACACACACACACTCATTCACAAACATTTAAATACTCCATTTCATTAATCACACGTACTTGCTCACCCCTCCCTTACCTGAACTGCAGATCTCTCACTCGCAGACTTATGCAGGGGCCCAGCTGTGCGAGCAACTTCTCTGGCAACGCCCCCAGAGGAAGGATGGGGCAGAGTCATGTGACGACTCTGCTGGGTTCCTGTTCTCCTGCTGCTAGTACAAGAGACGCTGCCCGCGACCATAGCACCGGTAAGCAGCCTGGCCCCAGCGGACATTTTTTTTCAGCTATTTGAGGTCTGATTAGAAGACGACCTTGATTATAATACGAGGGGTGTTTTTTCTGAAAAAAACCTAGTCTTATAATCGAGCAAATACGGTAGGTATTTTTTCATTATTATTATTTGCCTGTCTGTACCTACCTACCAGTAATGATGCATTGTCTGATACAGACAGAGCCCCTGGTATCCCCTGCAATTGGTCTCCTACCTGACCTGCTTGCCCGAATCCTGACAATGGGCAAATTAAATGAGGGGCTAATTTCCTGTATGGGCAGGATTTTGCTGTGCTTTTTGGAGGTGATGAGTAAGAGTCTGTGGTTGGTGACAAGCAGAAAGTTGTTGGGAAACCTCAGGAACCAGATTGAGAAGCGAGGGGTTAGGTAAAGTGCTGGGATGATAATTTGCATAGAAGGGAGACATGATGCTAGATTCATGCAACTGATTGTTGTAGGCAAATTCTGCCATGGAAAACAGTTCTCCTGTAGATGGATGGTGAAGCATCTAAGGTATTGTTCCAGTGTTTGATTTGTTCCCTCGTTTTAACCGGTTGTCTAAGGGACAAACATTGTGATATTCAGAGACTACAACCAAACCGCATCAAGAAACAGTAATTGAACCAATACCTCTGTCAGACACTATGGAAAGCAGGACAACATGTAGAAAAGGCGTGGCTGTTTGACTTGCTGAATGTAGGCCTATGGAGGATACAAAATGCGCCATCTTGGTATACCTGTGAACCATGATTGTGGTGTGTTGCTGTGAGGTTGGTAAGTCAACCACAAAATCCATGTCTCTCCATGGGTTTGTAGGTATAGGCAGCAGCAAGCACAAAATTGGCAGGAGAGAACAAAGGACTGGACATCCTGTGTCACCGAAGGCCACCAGAAATGTTGTTAGACTGAATTCAGGTTTTTTTTTTTAATGCCTCCATGACCGACTATGGGTCTGCCGATTATGGAACAGGTAATCCTGTGCAGAGGAGAAATTAGCCGCTTCTGAGGGAGCATGATGACTTTTTCTCTCTAATACTTCCGAGCAAGTACTGGTGTGTGATTAGAAATTGCTCAGTTTTTAAGACTTTTTGCGCCTCTGGTTGTTTCTCTTCTCTGTCATACATATGGGATAATGCATCAGCTTTCCCATTTTTGGAACTTGGACGGTAGGTGATAAAGAAGTCGAATCTGGCAAAGAACAGGGCTCCGCCAAGTGTCTGTGTCCTTGCCAAGCTAGATGTGCTCCCCACGGAGAAGAACTATAACATAGGCAAGAAGGAGCTCTTAGCGAGTGCCCTGGAGGAATCCTGTTACCATGTATACAGACCACAGGAACCCTCCAGCAGATGTCTCCACTCCTCCAGGGCAATCGCTAAGAGCTTCTTCTTGCCTATGTTATAGTTCTTCTCCGTGGGGGGTTTGTTTTCTGGAGTGAATGGAGCAGACCCTTCTCTCTTGTTAGGACAGCGACCAAAGCAGTCTCAGAAACATCTGTCTCAAGGATGAAGGATACATGGGACTCGGTTGAATCAGAACAGGGGCTTGAATGAAGCAGTTCTTGAGGGTGTCAAAGGCCTGTTACGTATTAGGGTTCCATTGAAATGGGACTGTCTTCTTGGTGAGCGCTGTGATAGGAGAGAAGAGTCTGGAAAATTCATGGATAAACCAGCAAATCATATGAGTTACTGAACTATACAACGATCTTTGAGTGTAGGCACTTCTAGGATCATTCCGTATCTTTTGGATCCATCTCAACATGGCTCGGAGATAATATAGAGCCCAGGAATTCGATGGAGGACCTCGAACAGACTTATCTCTAATTTCTCATAAAGACTGTCTTGTCTCAGGCAGGAGTTCATGTTCTTCAAGGGTTTATCAAATAGGTAGACCATTGTGTAGGTGTCAAGGAGATCACAGAAGATGTAATTAAGGAAACGTTGGAACGTTGCAGGGGCATTGCAGAGCCCAAAAGGCATCACCCATGTATTTAAAATGACTATATCTGTATCGAAAAGCTGTGTTTTTTATTCATCCCCTCTCCACAGACAGAATAAGTTGTAGGCACCACTCGGGTCAATCTTGGTGAAGATACTGGCATCTTTTGCTCAATCCAATGGTTCACGGATCAGAGACAATGGGTAGTGGTTCTTGACAGTAATGGAGTTAAGAGCCCAGTAGTCCACACAGGGATGTAGCCATCCTTTATACCAGTTCCCACTGGGGATGTAGAAGGACGTACAGTGTTAATTCCTCTGGCTTGATTCTCTTTTTATGTAGACCTTCAGGCATTGAGATTCAGGCTGAGATAAGGTCTTCCATATGATATAGGTGCCCCCGGTAAGAGGTCAATCGGGCAATCTTAGGCTCTTCGAGGAGGCAAGTTGTCAGCTCCTTTTTTCTCAAAGATCTCAGCGTAATTTTGGTATTTAAGCAGCAGTATGGACGACACAAAAGCACTGAGAAGAGTCGCATCAGTGGTTTTCAAGCAAGTAGAGGTGGAGAAAGGGGAAAGACATGAAACATAAATAGCAGACCAGTCCTGCAAGCTTGGAGATCTTACTCAGTGCACATCATGAATGCATGCATGCTTGGAACAGCAGTTCCTGGGTCCATATCGGTGTGGCAAGTGTGAGCAATTGGTCTCTCTGGAAGCTAAGGTTGGAGCTCTGAAGAAGCACATTGAAATACTGAGAGGGATTGACAATCTTGAGTGGAGTCTCTTGCAGAGTTTAGATGGGGACCTGAGCAATGAGAGAGGGGATCAGTCCGAATGGAGCCAGGCACATAGCTGGGTGACAGTTAAATGTGGCTGCAGTAGGGGAGGGAAGAAGAAGACAAAAGCCAGTCCAGAGTTTCTCCATCCGAACAAATTTGCCCATTTAAGTGAGCATGTTGGGGAGGCAGACTTAGAAGTGGGATTTCTGGAAAAAAACTGTTCTCCCCAATCGCCAGGAAAGCAGCTCATCCAGTGTACAAGGTATCCAGAAGAAAGGCCGTCGAAATAATCTGCACTTTATAAACATTCCGGAGACGATTAAGTCCAATCAATTACTACTGACTTTGCAGGAGTGGTTGACAGACTCCCTGGGTCTTCCCTACTCTAAAGACAATCCACTACTCATAGAAAGGGCCCACAGAGTGGGTCCAGATCGCAGGGATCCCAACTCCAAACCTAGACCAGTGATAATCTGCTTGCTCAACTTTCAGGATAAAGAAAGCATCCTGCAAATGTACAGGAAACTCCCGGAACTTCTCTTGGATTCCAATAGAGTTCTTATTTTCCAGGATTACTCTGGTTTTTGTTTTTCTGTTATTTGGGTCATGGCTCCTCGATATTTAGATGCTTGGCTGTTGTCACAGTCTCACTCTATTCTGTGGCACCCCCTCTGGGGCTGGGACCGGAGGGGACCCCATGTATTTGATGGTCACACATTTTGTTCATTTTTCAAAAGGGGTATTAGCTAGTTCACTATCTGACACGATCATTAGCCCGGGTATATTCACACGCCCTAATGCGCTAAACTTCTGCTCATGGAATATCAATGGTTTAAATACCCCGGTAAAGCTGAAATTGGTAGCCACTCATTTACAGAGGTTACGAGCCCACGTGGCTTTCCTACAGGAAACTCACTGGAAAGATGTCGAGGGCCACACCCTTAAGGCTCCTTGGATGGGTGAATGTATCTCAGCTTCTTATAAGTCAAAATCCAGGGGGGTGGCTATCTTGTTGCACAAAACACTGGGTTATACCAAGCATTCCACGGTAATTGATCCACAAGGGAGGTATATCTTATTGGATATTACGATAGAACGCAAACGCTTGCTTTTGATTAATGTGTATGCTCCTAACGAATCTTTTTACTGCAAACTACTTGATTTGTTAACTACTGTTAATTTTTCCGATGTTATTGTGGGGGCGATTTTAACTCTGTGCTGGACTCTAAACTGGACAGGCAAGGTTCTAACAGACTCTTACAGACGGACGAACTCACAGGGGTCCGCTTATTGACGCATCATTTATGCCTTGTGGATCCTTGGCGGGTCTCGCACCCCACAACTAGAGATTACACTCATGCCTCTAGAGCACGAATAGATTTTTTTTTTTGTGTCGCCCTCTCTTATTCCTCATGTTACCCACACCTCCATACACAACATTGTTATTTCCGATCATGCCCCTATCACCTAGCGGTTAACTTTGGGTTCTGTCACGCCTTATACATGTCACTGGCGATTTCCTCAATACCTTATTAACGATGATTTCAAACTTTTCTTAGAAGCTACATTGGGCAATTTTGTAGACGACAACTGTGAACATGCAAACATCCTGACTCTGTTTTGGGAAGCTGTGAAGGTAGTGTTGAGAGGCCATATTATTTCAGTGTTCCAGCCCCTCTGTTGCTATCCAGGCCCTTCTCCATACACCCTGCACTCAACTTCCATCACACGTTAGCGACAATCCTTTGCTTTACTCCACTATAAAATCCTGGAAGTTGATCAGACTACGCTTGGGTCTACAATGGCGATACTCTTTATTTCAGCCTTTTCTTCATGTAAGGACTTACCTGCCTCTCCGGTCCCGCGCCGTGGCCGGTCCCGCGATGCTTCCTCCTCAGACGGCTTCCCGGGCAGCGAGTACCACCGCTACCCGGTCGGCGACCACCATGTGGTCAAAACATAATAATATTACACGTTACATCTGTAACGTGTTCTTATAACCTCGGGTGACCTCCTTAATGCAGGACACACCTCCACCTTTCCCTATTTAAACCTGGACTTCCTCTTCTGGGTCACCCTTGGTTGGTGTATTCTGCTGTTTTCCTGTGCAAGTGGCTGTGACTATTTCTTCGTTTGACCCGGCTTGCTGACTTCGCTCCTGTTTTCTGATTTGGCTCCTGTTCTCTGATCGTTGGTATTGACTCGGCTTGTTTTACTACTCTTCTGGATTTGATTCGGCTTCCTGCTTTACTGGTTACCAGATCTGATTCTCGGTTCCAGCTCTCCTGGCTACTCCTGGTTCCTGTTTGCCTGGCTCACTCCGCCATTCGGGACCCTCCTCATCTAATCGTAACAGTACCAAGGGTCACCATGGACCCGGTGGGGATTGGCCAGAAGATGTCTACCTGTGAAGCCCGTATTGAAAGTCTGGATCTTCGCATGGACCAGTTTGCTCACGCTTTGCAAACACTCCTGGCGAGGACTGATCCAGCACATGGTCCTCCTCCTTTGCCTGCTGCTGCACCTGTTGCTGTTCCACGTCTTCATACCCTCCGTTTACCACCTCCTCCCAGATATGGAGGAGATCCTGCTACCTGTCGTGAATTCCTCAATCAGTGCTCCATTCACTTCGAGATGTCTCCCTACTTGTTTCCTTCCGACAGAGCCCGTGTGGGGTATGTCATCTCCCTACTCACTGACAGGGCTCTGGTCTGGGCAACTCCTCTTTGGGAACGCAATTCTCAAGTGGTCAACGATTATAATGACTTTGTAACCACTTTCCGTCAAGTGTTTGACAGGCCAGGTCTTGGCCACATTGCCTCGTCAAGTCTCTTCTCACTGCGTCAGGGTACACGCAGTCTATCTGACTATGCCATTGAATTCCGTACCCTGGCTGCAGAAGTGGCATGGAACAACGACGCCTTCGTTGCTCCCTTCACTAATGGCCTATCTGACCGCCTAAAAGATGAGGTGGCTGCCCGGGACCTGCCCATGGACTTGGAAGAACTCATCGCCTACATTGACCACATTGATCTGCGCCTCCGGGAACGCCAGGTACAGCGAGATCGCCAAAGGAGGACTTTTGCTCCACGTCCGGCATCTTCTGAATCTGCTTCTCTTCCGCCTGAGGAGCCCATGCAGATCTCCCACAATATACCCTTGTAGGAGAAAACCTCCCCGATCCCTATGATTGCCCAATTGACCTGCTTCCTGGCACCGTACCCCCACGGGGCAGAGTGTATCCGCTATCACATCGGATACACGTAAAAAAGGTGAAAACCGTTTATACGCTAAACTGGAGAAATGCATATTTGAAGTTTCCCCGGGTACCCTTCCTTGGTTATGTCATTAGCGGTACAGGGTTCGAGATGGATCCTGACAAGCTGCATGCCATTCTGCAATGGCCTCAACCTCAAGGACTGAAAGCCCTCCAGAGGTTCCTCGGCTTTGCTAACTATTATCGACTATTTATCCGAGACTTTTCTAAGGTTGTGGCTCCCATGACCGCGCTCACACAAAAGGGGTCTGACTGTCATAATTGGCCTGCCTCCGCTGTTCAGGCCTTCCAGAAATTGAAGAATCTGTTTGTGTCTGCTCCGGTTCTCGTTCACCCTGATGTCTCTCAACCCTTTGTTATTGAAGTAGACGCTTCAGAAATCGGCGCTGGAGCGGTCTTATCTCAACGGAAAACATACGAAGGGCCGCTACATCCCTGTGGGTTCTTTTCCGAACGCGGAGAGGAACTATGACATCGGCAACTACTGGCAGTCATCCTCGCCCTTACTGGAGTGGTGTCATCTCCTAGAGGGTTCCCGCATACCTGTTACTATTCTCACAGACCACAAGAACCTCCAGTATATTGCCGATGCCAAACGTTTAACACCCAGACAAGCACAATGGACTTATCCTCTTTAAATTATGTTATTTCCTATGGCCCGGGGCCCAAAAATACCAAGGCCGACGCTTTATCCCATATGTTCTGCACAGCCACAGAGGAGAAACCAGACCCGGAACCCATCGTCCCTGCTAACCGTATTATCTCCGCTGTATCTCTTGTCGTTGCTTCTCCCATCGTGCAACGCATTCAAGCCAGCCAACCGTCTGCTCCAGCCCATACCCCACCTGACAAACTGTTTGTGCCTCCTGTGGTACACAGGTACGTGAAAAGATACTTCAGGTACACCATTCCACAAAGTTTTCAGGCCACCTTGGTCTTCGACGCACCAGCCAGGCCCTAGGCTGTTTTTGGTGGCCCTCCTGGAGACAAGACGTGGCTGATTACCTCAGATCCTGACGCATATGTGCCACTATCAAGACCCCCAGGACTCCTCCAGCTGGTCACCTACGGCCCCTTCCGGTACGTTGTCGTCCCTGGACCCATATTGCCATGGACTTTATAGTGGAACTTCCTCTATCCCGTCGCTACACCACCATACTCACTATCGTTGACCGTTTCTCCGGGATGGTTCATTTTGTTCCGCTAGTCAAACTTCCCACGGCCAGAGAACTCGCAGACATCTTCATGAGATAAGTTGTTAGACTCCACGGAATTCCCCAGTACATCATATCTGACCGTGGAGTCCAGTTCATCTCCCGGTTCTGGCGGTCCTTCTGTAAAGCCATAGGCATCACCCTGTCCTTTTCCATGGCTTATCACCCCCAAACCAACGGGGCAGCGGAACGCTCTAATCAGCGCCTTGAACAATATCTACGTGCTTTTGTTAATGACAACCAGAATGACTGGGCTGACCTCCTCCCACTTGCGGAGTTCACCCTCAATAACTCCGTGCAAAGTTCCACCCAACACACATCCTTTTATTGTGTCTACGGTTTCCACCCTGTTGTTTTGTCTACCGACACCCCAGAGGTAGGGGTACCTGCTTTGGACGCACACCTAAAACACCTGTCTTCTGTTTGGTCCTCTGTCCGCTCTACATCCATAGCTGCTTCTCAGACACAAAAGCGGTATTATGATCGTAAAAGGTTACCTGCCCCTTCCTATATGCCTGGAGACAAGGTGTGGCTCTCTACCCGTCACATACCCCTTTGCAAAAAAGGTGCACCGTGCTATATTGGACCATACCCCATCCTCCGCCGTACTAACCCTGTCACATATGAACTGAACCTGCCACGTAACCTTCGTATTCCTCCCACGTTTCATGTCTCCCTCCTGAAGCCAGCGTTGTTCTCCCGTTTTACCCGTCCTCTAGCCAGCCCTGGTCCCGTTTCTGTCACTTCCTCGGAGAACTACGAGATCCGTTCCATCCTCGATTCCCGCATCTTCCGGGGTGCTCTGCAATATCTGGTTCACTGGAAGGGTTATGGACCTGAAGAAAGATCTTGGGTGCCAGCCTCTGAAGTCCGCGCGCCTCGGCTGGTTCGCCTCTTCCTGTCCAAATACCCCGGGAGGCCTGGCAGGGGCCATGGTCGCCCTTCGGGCGGTTCTCGAGGGGGGGGGGTACGCGACCACGCTGCAAACGGGTAGCACACCTCCACCTTTCCCTATTTAAATCTGGACTTCCTCTTCTGGGTCACCCTTGGTTGGTGTATTCTGCTGTTTTCCTGTGCGAGTCAGCAAGCCGTTTGACCCGGCTTGCTGACTTTGCTCCTGTTTTCTGATTTGTGTCACGTACCTACACCCCGAAACTTGAAAAAGCCGCAACTTCACCCTGAGTGATACGGAATGGGAAAGCCCAAAGGGAACACCAAGGGCAGAAGAGATATTGAGCAGCCAGAAGGCAGGGTATAGACAAAATAATATAGGCAGTCTCTGAGGAGTAGATGGCTGTAGCGTAGACAGTGGAGGTAACACCGGAACTGCATAATGGAGTGTAGAAATTAAGCCAGGATTCGGTACACGGAGGAGTTAATCAGACAAGCCAGGATTCGATACACGGAGGAGTTAATCAGACAAGCCAGGATTCGGTACACGGAGGAGTTAATCAGAGTGGGAGCAAATAGCAGCACGTCAGACTCAAAGACCACACAAGGGTAAAGTGCAGCAGACCAGCAGGCCTTTTAAATTAGGAGCCACACCAAGCCACGCCCACGGAACTGCACTGGAGATTGCTCAGGCAGCAACACCCCCAGTCATCTCCCAGTCTGGGCACGCCCCCTCCTATGACTCACACACAGGTTGCTAGAAGCAGCTACACTAGGTTTGCTGCTATGCCGCAAACAGCGCCTGGACAAGGCTTCTGCGGAGAGGTAAGTTGTGACAATTTGGCTCCTGTTCTCTGATCGTTGGTATTGACTCGGTGTCAGGACTCGGGCGGTCAGGTCGGGTAGGAGCGATGTATTTTATGTATATAACAGGACAAGAAAATATGGGTAATACAGTCTAAGCAAGAAACCGGACGTATGGCAAAATAAATACGGGTAATAAGTCTTTTGGCAGGGAGCCCGCTTGGAAGGGCACAAAGGGCACAAAAGGCACACAGCCCGCTTGGAAGGGCACAAAAGGCACACAGCCAGCTTGGAAGGACACAAAAGGCACACAGCCCGCTTGGAAGGACACAAAACGCACACAGCCGCATGGAAGGACACAAAAGGCACACAGCCCGCTTGGAAGGACACAAATGCACACAGCCCGCTTGGAAGGACACAAAGCAGGGAATCCACTTGATCAGGACACAAAGCAGGTAACCAGGAACGGTACAGGTGCAGAGCCACAGCAGAAAGGTTCACAGACTTCAATACAAAGGCCCTGACTGAAGGGCAGGGCAGGGCCATAAAGCCAGGGTAATCCAGGTAACAAGGCCCAGCTGGATATATTGACTAGGGCTCAACCCAGGTAACAAGGCACACCTGAGTTCTGAGTGCTCCAGAGGGCGGAGGGTGGCCACTAGTGGTAGCAGATTTAAACGCCACAGGTATAAAAAAAAGCCATGGTTCAGGCAGCGAAAAAGTGGTTCCTGACAGTACCCCCTCCCCAAGGAATGGTCACTGAACGCGAACAGTCTGAACAAAATCTGTACACCTTTAATAAACTGAGCAGAGGGGTGTACTTAACGTGATTTCTTCTTCTTCTTTTTCTTTTTCGGTAAAGCTTGTTCACAGATCTCCAGGTCTTCCTTTTTGATTATATTGCCATTAGAGGTAATAACACAATCAAAGGAAAGGTTATCTGTGGTGCAATTGTAGGTCAAATTAGGACTGGATGCTGAAGAAGTTGATGAGAAGGTATGATTCAGTGCTTTCTCTTTCCATGTACCAGGGGTCGCATAGCTGCCCTGTACCCAGGGCACTTCTGGGGGCAGTACCAGAACTGCACTGGTTCAAAACTGGAGTGGCAGACGTGGTAAGGGAAGCACTGATGGAAGGCCCCTTCTTCCTCAGAGATGGAATAGGGTCATGTATCTTTGCAATCAGTCCAGAGGAGATATTAGGGGCTACGGTAGTCTCTGGTGTATCACGCTTTGCTGAGGTAGGAGTGATAGGAGTTGCAATCATGGCTGAACAGAAAGCAATAGGAAGTTCATCCATATGGGAGCAACCCACACTGCCACAGACTGTAGGATCACAGAAGCTGCATTCCATAACAGAACAGTCATCATCATCATCATCAGGCTTCAGCTGGATATCCACTGGAATTTGATAAGCATTAGGAATCACCAGGGTTGGTATATACTCCATAGGTTCACTGTCCTGGGGAATAAAGCTACTTCCCCTTTTAGGAGAGCTCTGTGCTTGTGACGTAGACTGTTCAATCGGTACAGAGGTTTTGGGAGGTTTCAGAGGACGTTGGGTGATCCAGTGTCCCTTTTTGCCACAGTAAAAGCAAGATTCATTATCACGCCTTTGTTGCAATTCGGTTGTGGTAAGGGGTTCACGTTTCCTAGATTTCCTAGGAGATTCCTTTGTAATACTGGTAACAGGCTTGTTGGTTTTCTTAGGTGATGTAACAGGTGTAGGTGAATGGTCTTCATGAGAGTGATTGGAGTTGGAGTCCCAGATTTGCATTAATGATTTGCACAGTTCAAGCAAATATTCTCCTATCACTTTGATGACTGAAAGTAACCCCGCAGACTCCTTGCAATGGCCTTTGTATTCTGTCAGGACTCGGGCGATCAGGTCGGGTAGGAGCCCATGCGCAGGGGAAACTTGGGATTCGGTCTGTAACCCACAGTGCATGATTATGCAAACAAAGACACCACAAGCAGAAATCCGGGTAATGTGATGTATTTTATGTATATAACAGGACAAACAAATAAGGGTAATACAGTCTAAGCAAGAAACCGGACGTATGGGAAAATAAATACCGTAATAAGTCTTTTGGCAGGGAGCCCGCTTGGAAGGGCACAAAAGGCAGAGAGCCCGCTTGGAAGGGTGCGAAAGGCACACCGCCCGCTTGGAAGGACACAAAAGGCACACAGCCCACTTGGAAGGACACAAAAGGCACACAGCCCGCTTGGAAGGACACAAAAGGCACACAGCCCGCTTGGAAGGACACAAAAGGCACACAGCCCGCTTGGAAGGACACAAAAGGCACACAGCCCACTTGGAAGGACACAAAGGGCACACAGTCCGCTTGGAAGGACACAAAGCAGGGAATCCATTTGATCAGGACACAAAGCAGGTAACCAGGAATGGTACAGGTGCAGAGCCACAGCAGAAAGGTCCACAGACTTCAATACAACGGCCCTGACTGAAAGGCAGGGTCATAAAGGCAGGGTAATCCAGGTAACAAGGCCCAGCTGGATGTATTGACTAGGGCTCAACCCAGGTAACAAGGCACACCTGAGTTCTGAGTGCTCCAGAGGACGGAGGGTGGCCACTAGTGGTAGCAGATTTAAACGCCACAGGTATAAAAAAGCCATGGTTCGGGCAGCGAAAAAGTGGTTCCTGACACTCGGCTTGTTTGACTACTCTTCTGGATTTGATTCGGCTTCCTGCTTTACTGGTTACCAGACCTGATTCTCGGTTCCAGCTCTCCTGCCTACTCCTGGTTCCTGTTTGCCTGGCTCAATCTGCCATCTGGGGTCCTCCTCATCCAATCGTTACACTTCAAAACCAAATTTTTCAGAATGGACAGACATCCGACATTTTTCGGGTATGGGTGACACAGGGGATTCACACTATTGCCCCCTTTTTGGACTATTCCTCCAGGACGCTTCTGCCCTTGATATCTTGTAGGGATAGACTGGTTCGCATATTTGCAAGTGCAAAGTTTAGTCAGGTCGCAGTTGGGCCCTCTCACACTGACGGACTGGACCAGTCCCCTTAATGGACAGATTAGGCAGCCTTCTTCTAATCTGACGTATACGAAATTTATCTATAAACTGATACACACCATACCTCACCATGACTATTTCCAAAAGGTTTACTAGCATGGTCCACACGTTTTCCTGATGTCACGGGTGAAGATCTACTCCATAGCACACTGACCACCTGTAAACTGTTACCAGCTAGCTCCTATCTAGACATCCAACTTAAGATAGCGCATCAGGCCTACTTATGCCCCCATAGACAATTTCTAATCGGCATAATACCAGTGGATGCTTGCCCAAAATGTGGTTTTGAAGGTGCTGATCCATTTCATAATGTTTGGGCTTGCCCTCTAATTCATGTCTTCTACTATTCAAACCTTTTTGAGGCAGTTATCAACTGATGCTTACTGTATTGACCCAGCTGCAGCAATTCATGACCTCGTTAGGATGGGGGGGTCCAGAGATGTGACATTAATTAGAATAATTTTGGCAGTGGCTAGGAAATCTATTTTGCACCATTGGATACAGGCGTCCCCACCGTCTCTGTCCCTAGTTCATACTAAACTGTTGTATTTGCTTCGTATTGACTGGTTAGATGCCTCCTTTAACCCCTTAACGACAATTGCCGGTCCTGGCACGACACGGAAAAGCATGTGCTTTACGACAATTGACGTGCCAGGACCGGCACGTCTTTAAACGGGTGCAGAAAGCGATCTACTTTCGCTTTCTGCACCCAAAAAGCGTTGCTGAATGCCTCGACCTCGAGGCATTCAGTAACGCCGCGATCGGCACGAAGGGGCCATCTCTGGCCCCTCCACGGGGCGTCAACATCCGCCATACTTTGTATGGCGGCGGACGCCCGTTTTAAAAGCGTTTAGGAGGCGATCAACGATCGCCTCCTAAACTTAAATGGTGTCGCTGGAATGCCTCGATCAGGAAGCATCCAGCGACACCAAACACTTACCTTTCGATGGGCTGTGACCGCTCCGGAGAGCGGCATTGAAGGGGTTAATTCCCGTTATGTAGGGGGCTCTGGTGCTGGTGGTCTGGCAGACCAGCAACACCAAAAACGAGCCCCCAGAAGTCCTTTGATCAGTCCTGTAGGACTAATCAAAGAGACTCCTCCCCTACAATCTCCAGTCTATTGGAGATTGTGTCCCAGCTGCCAGAGGCAGATTCAGGGACAGGGATACAGGGTTCTTTGGTCTCCACATGAATGTGGAGACCCCCCCCCACCCCCACCCTTCCTCAGTTAACCCCTACCCCCCTCTTCCTCAATTAACCCCTTCAATACTGCGATTGTGTATGACCCCCATCGCAGCATTGCAGGGGTTAATATTAGTCCCCACAAGCTTGTCGGGACTAAATATCAGTCAATGCTATGCTTCAATGGAACATCAGCATTGAAAGAGTTAAAAAAATGTAAAAAATAATAATAAAAAAATAAAAACTTTTTAAAAAATAAATAAATTAAAAAAAAAATTAATAAAATAATAATAAAAAAAAGGGTGCTTCCAGGTCAAATGCTGGGCTGGGCTGATCAGATCGCTCCTGGCCAATAGGAGTGATCGGATCATTATGGCAGCCCACGGATGGCCCTGCTCTACAAAGAGAGAGGGGTCATCTAGGGTAATTATAAAAAAACACAAATTATTAATAAATGAAAAAATCATAATTATTACCTGATCACTTGTCGGTGACATTTTAAGTCGCTGATTATTGATAGGTCTCCCTGATTGATGTCAGCGGCCTAAACCTGTCACTTACAAGTAATCTGATAAAAAAAAAATATTTTAAAAAATGTAAATGCACATGTTCCAGTTTTGCCCTCATAGCGTCCTCAAAAAATGCATGAACCATGCATGTGAGGCCTTGTTGGAACCGGGGATGTTGGTGAACAAAATGTGGTGTTTTCTTCCAGTGTTACACATATGCTGTGCAAGAAATAAATTGCAACATTGAAATTTATGCGTTAAAAACGCAATAAAATAATTTCCCTGTGAAGTTTGGCAGACATCAATGAAGAAATGGCTGGCTGAAAACTGTCAAAACTACCCTAGTTGAACACCTTGACTTGTCTACTGTTCATAAATATATACTTTTATGGGGTAATTTACAGTGGGGGGCTTCCAAAATGTCCCAAATGGGATATGGGCCCAGGAAACCAATTTCTGAAAATTCCAAATTTGAAAACTAAAATGCGCATGTTCCAGTTTTGCCCTCATAGCTTCCTCAAAAAATGCATGAACCATGCATGTGAGGCCTTGTTGGAACCGGGGGATGTTGGTGAACACAATTTGGTGTTTTTTTCTGCAGTTGCACATATTCTATACAAAATATAATATGGAATCTAAAGCAACATTGCAACATATGCAAAAAACCCAAAAAAATATAAAAATACCTCAAAATTTGGCAGCAATTGGCGATAAAATCCCTGTTTGAAAAATGTCAAAATGACCCTAGTTGTACACCTTGACGTATCTACTGTTCATAAACATATAATTTTGGGGGGGATAATCAGTATCTGTGACAACTATTGCAGTTATTAGACTACCATGCCAAATTTGAAAAAAATTACATTTCAAAAACGTGATGCATGCCTTGCAATATTTGCCCTATACTGGTCAAAATAGATAAAAATCCTGGCCATGTTGGGTGGTTTCCAAATCAGGACAACTTAATGAATATACTTGGGACAATTTTTTCCCATTGGTTCAATGTGTGTACAATTTGTATGTATACAAAACTGTAAAAAAATGCGTTTTTTTCATTTTTTCCCACTTTTTCCAGTTTATTTCAAACAAAACAATGTACTACCCATCTTAATATGGTTTCAAATGAAAGCCCTACTTGTGCTGTAAAAAACAATATATGATTTGTGTGGGTGCACCAATTGATAAGAGAGAAATTACAGTTGAAGAAAGACATGGCAAAAACCCAAAAACGGCTCCGGTCCTTTAGCGACACGTTAGTATCAAAATCCTGGTCCTGAAGGGGTTAAATGGTTGTTGGGGGGTTGGATGGGTGGACTTGTTTTCTTTTTTTATTTTTTTTATGTTATTGTGTCACTTGTCTCCCTTATCTGGGATTGTATACTGTTCCTTAACGTCTATGAGACAGTAGCTGTGACGTTATACTACGATGTTTTTGTTCTTTGTTCAAAAATTAATAAAAAGTTTTTTTTTAAAAAAAAAAATAAAAAAAAAAAAATCGGGAGGATATTCGCCTGTAACATCTCATTTGGGCATAAACCAGTGTTTGCAATCTCCTCAAACAGACTCAATAATCAAAAAAATCAATAATCTATTATGTGTTTCTAAGGTCTTTTAGAATAAGTTGGTTAAACCGTCTGGGCCTGGTGTTTTATATCTTTGTAGTTTATCAATTACAAGGCTTAATTTTTTTTTCTGAATTGGTCTGTGTAGTATTTCTTTCTGCTCGTCTGATAGAACGGGTAAATTCACCGTTTCTAGGTATGTCTCTATTTCCAATCTCGTTCACTTTTGTTGGTTTTTTGTAGTATAGCCTGAAACCCTCTGCCACATCCTCTGGGGACATATGTGTAGTACCCTCTGTCTCGATTTTGGTTATTTTATCACTAGCTCTTTTCTTTTTAAGCTGATTACTCATTAGTTTATCTGGTCTATTGCTTTTGTGATAATACTTTAATCTAAGTTTGTCTTAGTCGTCTCAGAAATATACTGTCTATTTTCCTCAGAGTAGAGAATAGAGTCAAAATTAAAAGAATAGGTAAAAGTGTACATGTGCTACAACGCTCTGTGGGAATCCCACTCTCCCACACTTATTGGTGGTGCAACCCACCAACAGTGAGTGGAGCGCTCACTCCAATGCACTGGTCAGCTGCAAGTAATTAGCTGCACTGACTGCAATAAAGCCTTACCTGTTGGACAGAGAAAAAAAGAGAGAGTTTTGTTTGGAAGCAGCAGGGCTTGCTATGCGCAAAAGAGACCATCAAAAAGGTTGGTGAGCTTACGTTCTGTTTAGTTTAGACCCTGAGTAGTGAGGTATTTCTATGTTAATAAGTGCTCAGACGAGCTAGGCTTTTGTTTATAAGGAATTTGTGTTCTATGTAATTCTGTAAATATCTGCATCACCGAGATGTGGCTTTAATACCCTAGAGGACCGTGCTGTTTGGTACCCTGTGTGGGTGCAGGATCACAATATATATATATATATATATCTATATATATATATCTATATATATATATATATATATATACACACATTTTTTTTGTGTGTGGCAAATGATTTTGCTGGGGTGTATATTGTTCTAACGATCAGGTGTTTTTGATTCTACACACCTTAATTATTAGGTCCATATTGGGTGGGTTATTCTTAGGGAAATTAGCTTTTGACAAAGCTCCTCTTGTGCGAAACGGACTACTTTTCTGTCTGCTGGTATCTATGTACCCAATGCTGCTGAGGGCCCAATGAATTAGGGCTCAAACAACGAATCGATAAAATCGATAATAATCGATAACGGAAATCCGTTGTCAACGATCCTCCGCGATCGTTTCTCCGCTTCTGGCTCTGCAGTCTCCGCCTTCAATGAGCTACGTGACCTCGCTGAGCGCTGGATGCGACGCGCTCGAATTAAGAAATTGGTGTTGGTCTGCAGTTCGAATAAAGTTTTAAACTTCTTGAAGGTTGGAACGAGTCCATAGCTGAGGTAAGTGAGTGTCTATGTACGAGGCAGGGTGGGAGACTGGGTACAGGGCAGGGCAGAGTGGGAGACTGAGTGCAGGGCAAAGTGCTGGTGCCAGGGTGCTGGTGCAAAGTGCTGGGGCAGGGCAAAGTGCTGGGGATAATAAGATGACCCCCCCCAAAATCTGAATATTAATTTAGGGGAAAAAGAAAAAGACAGAATATAAGACGACCTATAGGAAAAAAGTTTTACCAGTAAATGTTAATTCATGTAAACTATTTGTTTTAATAAAAGCTATGATTGAGAAAAATATTTTGTTTTTAATTCCTTTTATTTTCCAACCTGCCCCCCAGTTATGCACATATTCCCCCAGGCTTGTCATTCTGCCCCATAAATGCCTTAAACCCCCTAAATGCCACTGTGCCCCATGATATGCCTTTTGACCCCCTATGTGCCTCCAGAATTGCCTTATATCCCTATATGCCACTCTGGCATTTAGGGGGTTAAAAGGCATATTATGGGGCAGAGTGGCATATAGGGAGGTATTACATTACATTTATAAAGCGCTGGCCGATTCTACAGCGCTGTTACATTCACAGAACATTTTATAAACACATAACACATACAATAACAAACTGGTGCAAAGGAGAAGAGGGCCCTGCTCTTGCGAGGTTACAATTTAGTCGGTGGTTGAGGGGAGTGAGACAATAGGAGAGGACAGCTTGGATGAGGATGAGTTGATCTGCTTCTGATGTGTTGAAGCCGTTTGTTCCGATGGCTGTGATTAGGATGATGGTTGGGAGTACTGGGAAGGAATGTTGTACGCTTCCCTGAACAAGTGGGTTTTCAGAGAGGTTTTGAAAGTCGCGTACGAGGCAGAAAGTCTGACTGAACGGGTAAGGGGATTCCACAGGAGAGGAGCAGCACGGGTGAAATCCTGAATATGGGAGTGGGAAATAAAAGAAAGCCTCAGGTCGTGAGAGGAGCGAAGAGGTCGGGTAGGGATGTATTTGGATAGGAGGGTAGAGATGTAAGGGGGTGCTGAGTTGTTGAGGGCTCTATAGGTCAGGGTTAGAAGTTTAAATTTGATTTTGAAGGGTATGGGGAGCCAGTGAAGTGATTAGCATAGTGGAGCAGCAGATGAGGAGCGGCAGCAGAGAAAGATTAATCTAGCTGCAGTATTGAGGATAGATTGAAGCGCTGAAAGGCGGGAGAGGGGGAGACCGGTTAGTTGGGAGCTGCAATAATCCAGGTGGGATATCACAAGGGAGTGGATTAGTAATTTGGTGGTATTTTATGTGAGGAAAGGGTGGATTCGGCAGCATTTGGTGAGGGACTGGATGTGAGGGATGAAGGGGAGAGCAGAGTCGAGGGTGACACCAAGGCAGCGAACCTGGTCTGTTGGATGGATAGTGGAGTTATCAACAGTAATAGAGATGTCAGGAAAAGTGGACACAGCAGATGGAGGGATTACCATGAGTTCGGTCTTAGAGATGTTGAGCTTTAGGTAACGGGACGCCATCCATGATGCAATTCCTGATAGACAGTCAGTGAGTTGAGTTAGAAGAGAGGGGGAAAGGTCAGGAGCAGAAATATAGAGTAGGGTGTCATCTGCATATAGGTGGTACTGGGAACCAAAGGAAGAAATATGTTTTCAGAGTGAAGAAGTATAGATGGAGAATAGCATGGCCCAAGAGCCTTGAGGGACACCAGTAGATAGCGGTAAGGGAGAGGAGCAAGTTCCAGTAAATGAGATACTAAAAGTACGGTTAGAAAGGTAGGCTTTAAGCCATGAAAGAGCCATGTCACGGATGCCATGAGCATCGAGGGTTTGTAGGAGAAGAGAGTGGTCGATTGTGTCGAAGGCGGCTGAGAGGTCCAAGAGAACAACCAGTGAGAATTGGCCTTTTGTTTTAGCTGTCAGGAGGTCATTAGTAATCGTAGTCAGCGCAGTCTCTGTTGAATGCCGTGGGCGGAAACCAGATTGCAGAGGGTCAAGTAGAGAGTTTGACGAGAGAAAGTTTGTCAGTTGATTGTAGGTTAATCGTTCCAGCAGTTTGGAAGCTAGCAGGAGAAGTGAAACTGGATGGTAGTTTGATGGGGATGTAGGATCTAGTGAAGGTTTCTTTAGGATGGGGAGATGATGGCATGTTTGAATGAGGATGGGAATACACCCGAGGACAAGGAGAGATTAAAGATGTGGGTTAGGCTTGGGGTAAGGACACTAGAGAGGGGTGGCAGGAGATGTGAAGGTGCAGGGTCGAGGGGACAGGTGGTGAGGTGGGAAGACAACAGGACCTTGGAACCGTCGAGGGGTGTAACTGGGCTGAAGCAGGTGAGGATCGATTGAGATGAAGAGGGAGGTTGAGGTACCATATGATTGACACTATGGGCGATGTTATCCCTGATGATGTCAATTTTGTTTTTGAAGTAGGTGGCAAGCTCTTGGGCAGAGAAGTTGGAGGGCAAGGGAGGTGTTGTGGGTCTGAGAAGGGTGTTAAATGTGGAGAATAGACGTTTAGGGTTATGGGAAAGAGAGGTGATTAATGAAATGAAATATGTTTGTTTGGAGAGATGGAGGGCCGATGTATAGGAGCGAAGCATGAATTTGTAGTGAACGAAGTCTTCAGGTGAACAAGACTTCCTCCACAGGCACTCGGCTGTACGTGAACACCTTTGAAGGAGGCGTGTCTGTTTGGAATGCCATGGCTGAGGTGGACGGCGTGGGGGATTGCGTACAGTTACAGGGGCAACCATATCTAGGACTGAGGCTAGTGTATGGTTATACTGATCTGTAGATGTGTCAGGACAGGAAGAGGATATACCTGAGAAGAGTGACCGTAGTGTATCAATTGGTGGTAGACATTGAAATGTGGAGAGAGGAGAATACCAACACTACCTCCCTGTTTGTCTCCAGGTCTGGGATTGTGGCTGAAGTGAAGGCCACCGTAAGTGAGAGCAGCAGGAGAGGTAGCGTCAGAGGGTGTCAGCCACGTTTCAGTTAGCAAGATGAAACTGGCATGGACAGCAGTTAGTTTATTGCAAACAGAGCGTGCATTCCAGAGGGCACAGGAGAAAGGGGGGCTGGGGTTGCAGTGGACTGGTTTAAGATTGGAGGGATTGCGGTGGTTTGTGTTAGTTCGGCATGTGCGGGGACGGAAGAACAGGGCCGGCCCAAGGCAAAATGCCGCCTGGGGCGGATTTTAAAATGCTGCCCCCCCTTATCTACCCTTCTTCTCCCTCCGTCCCTGCCGCCCCCCCCATTATTTACCCTTCTTCTCTCTCCCTCCCTATTATCTACCCTTACCCCCCCTTGTACTTACCTTTCAGCAGTCCTGCGGCCAGTCTCCCTGTTCGGTCTCGGTGCCGGCTTGTTATGCTGTGCGCCGGAAATTAGATAATCTTCCGGCACTCAGCATTACAAGCCGGCACAGAGACCGAACAGGGAGACTCGCCGCAGAGGAGAGAGAGAGAGGGGCGCCCTTTTCTCTCTCTTTCGCTTAAAAAAAAAAAAAAAAAAGGGGTTGCCCCACTCGGCTCCATTGTTGGGCCGGCCCTGCGGAAGAAGGTGGGGATGGTGGGGCCAGGGTTTCCTTCAATGTCACCTGAGCACAGAAGGAGTAGGATACAGACAGAAAATAAATGGGAATGTGATTTGTGGGCATTGGATGCCTTTACTTGTGCGTGCTTAGTGATGTTGGGTTATGAAGAGAACAGAAAGGCATATAGAAACATAGAAAGTGACGGCAGATAAGAACCAGTAGGCCCATCCAGTCTGCCCAACCTCTGAGTACTTTCCTTTAGTACTTGCCCTTATCCTATATCTAGCTTGGCCTTAAGCCTATCCCATGCTTGCTTAAATGACTTTACTGTATTAACATCTACCACTTCTGCTGGAAGGCTGTGCCATGCGTCCACTACCCTTTCCGTAAAGTAATATTTTCTGATATTACCATTAAACCTTTGCCCCTCTAGTTTTATGGTTATGTCCTCTTGTTGTGGTAGTATTTCTCCTTTTAAATAAACTATCTTCCTTTATCTTGTTGATTCCCTTTAAGTATTTAAATGTTTCTATCATATTCCCCCATGTCACTTCTTTTTTTCCAGGCTATATAGGTTAAGATCCTTTAACCTGTCCTGGTAAGGTTTATCTTGTAATCCATAAGCCATTTTAGTAGCCCTTCTCTACAACATTTCTATATCCTTCTGGAGATACGGTCTCCAGTACTGTACACAATACTCCAAGTGAGGTCTCACCAGTGATCTGTACAACGGCATGAGCACTTCCCTCTTTCTACTGCTAATACCTCTTGCTATACAACCAAGCATTCTGCTAGCATTACCTGCTGCTCTACTGCATTATCTGCCTACCTTTAAATCCTCAGAAATAATTACCCCTAAATACCTTTCCTCACACGTTGAGGTTAGGATAGTATCAAATATTCTATACTCTGCCCTTGGGTTTTTATGCCCCAGGTGCATTACTTTTATCCACATTAAATGACAATTGCCACAGCTCTGACCATTTTTCCAGTTTACCTAGATCGTTTGCCATTTGGCTTCTTCCTCCAGGAACATCAACCCTGTTGCAAATTTTTATGTCGTCAGCAAATAAACATACCTTTCCATCAAGACCATCTGCAATATCACTAATAAAAATATTAAAGAGAATGGGTCCAAGTTCAGATCCCTGGGGTATCCCACTGGTAACAAGACCTTGTTCTGAATATACACCATTGACTACAATCCTCTGTTGTCTGTCACTCAGCCACTCCTTAATCCATTCAACAACATTGGGATCTAAACCCAGAGATTGCAGTTTATTTATAAATCTTCTATGTGGGACAGTGTCAAAGGCCTCACTGAAATCCAGATACGCAATGTCTACTGCACCACCTTGATCAATTACTTTATTCACCCAATCAAAAAACTCAATAACATTTGTTTGGCATGGCACGGGGGTGGAGCGATGACGTAGCACGCAAGCGTGCACGCGCGCGGCGTCGTGGAGCCCAGGGCATGAAACCCATCCCTACCTCAGCGAGATCCCCTGGTCCTCCCGGTACTGCCAGCGGGAATCAGCATGCCGGACTCCAATAGGCGGTGAGGCAGAGAGGCGGTGAGGCTGCGAGGTGGCGAGGCGGCGAGGCTGCGAGGTGGTGAGGTGGCGATGCAGCGAGGCCGAGACCCGAGACCCGGCAGCCATAAGATTTTCCTTCGTTGAGGCTACGTCGGCGGCATACACCGCGGCGGCAAATACTGGCATATACCGCCAGGAGGTTAGCGTCTCTGGAGGCCTGACACGTTTTGAAGGCCCGAGGGGCTGCTTAAAGAGGTTTGCTTGATTGATGGCGGCCCCCAGAGAGATGAAAAGCCGCTGACGTCCGGGGGTGACGGCTTAATATATATATTCAAGCTGAAAACAGAGATAACGGAAAGAGAAAGACGCTGATGGTCTCTCAAAGAGATAATTTGTGCATCAAATCAAGCACACAGCCGAATATTTGACCGCTGTTGACTGCTGACTGTTGAGGCGATACATTATTCCAGATAAGTTTTTTTTTTTTTTTTTTTTTTTCCAAATTATTTGTTCAACATTATATGGCAGTATAATCAACCGGATATATATATATACAAAATTTTTTCCTTTTTGATACACACTTATGTAAAATTACCTCATGAATTTGATCTTTAAGTTCTATTGAGAAGATACTCCTAATATAAACCTATATGCTCAAACTGCAAGACTGTTTAAGGCTATACCCACTACACGGGAGTATAACCAACGGATACATGTGCATATTAAATCCGCTGATACTCATTTTGTCATATATCTTTTCGAATTCGGTATCAAGAAGACATTTCTAATCTAAACCTATATGCTCCAATTTTTTATGAATTTGGAATTTGTGTTACATTAAAAAGACACTTTAAGGGACTTCCGGTCGGCGGCCATACCTGGAGGCAGCATATTGACAGGGCTCCCCCGCGCTTATTACAATCCGGGGTGCATCACCCTTACCAAGCGCCATCGCCGCTCCCTGAGAGTACCGGGAGGCGGCGGACACTCTCCGCGATCTAACTACCGCTTTAGTGCGGAGAGGAAACAGCGGGGGGCTGCCGGCCGGGAGCCCGGCGGTTGAGGCCTACCTTGCCGACCACGCGACCAGCTTTCTGCCACACCGAGGCCTCGTTTCGGCGACGTTGGAGCCGGGGTTGATCGGTTACCATCCCCTGAGCTCGCCGGTACAGCTTCAGACGGTGGAGGAGGTGCCGTCCATCACTTTTCATTGGTTCTCCCGGAGCGCCGCGTGGCCGCCACCCGCTGAAGGACCCTGGGCTCATCATCACACCATTCAGGCCTGTATACACCACAGCATATATATGCCCACAGTGCCTGACCACTGTATGGGAAAACAGCTCTTACCTATATATTGATGGGCTATCAGCCATAAATTCACTATACGTATTTTTCAATTTTTTTTTTTTTTTTTTTTTTTTTTTTTTTTACTGGGCCCGGTCTGCCTAACGGCTCCTTTGTTTTGCTATATAACACATTGCATGAGGCTCATATCAGTCTTCATTCTACAAATTTTGTGCTTTATCACCGTTATCTTTAAGTGCCAAACTCAAAAATTCAAATTAACCCTTTACACGTCGACGGCTTATTGAATTCAACGATTTAGGCGTTTTGGCCCTAAACTATAAGATCTCTGCTCTGGGCCGTTACTATATGATATATATTTGAATTTTACTACACAACTCTCTAGCACCTGTGCTGAATACCTGCTATATATTGGAGCCTTACTTCCACGACAAAGCGTGGCTCAGTATTTGTTTTATTTTCCACGTTTTTACATATTATCATTTCAAGCCTGACTTACTTACTGACAGCACCGTGAGCAACAGCGCATCGTGCATGACGCTCTTCAACTTTCACCTTGCAACTACAACACTTCATTGGCAATATTCTTTCCTAGCAAATTCTATTGTCTCCACTGACTCTTTTTGTGTCAAAGTGTCCTCACCCATTACAGTACCTATTCTTTTCTGCAAATAATCACTACACTGTTCAAGAAAACCAGACAAGGAGAGGTGACAGCCAAAGGCGACCACGTAATGATGGATAAATTCCTCAACTCTTCGGGTAAAACACCCGGCAAATCCTCTCAAAAAAAGCGTTTAACGAAACTACAGTCATCCCAACCGACAAGTGAAGACTCGCAGTCTCTTTCTCCCAAGGCTGCCTTCTTTGAGGAAGATCCAGAGGACAGCGCTTCCCCTCCTCAGGCTCTGGCACTGGTGAAAGCAGTTTCTGACGTCATGATGCCAATGCTGGACCAGCGTTTCCAAGACCTCAAAGAAACTTTACTCACTATACGGCAAGAAGTAACAGATCACACTAGTAGACTCACCACGTTAGAACAGCGCCAAAGTGACAGCGAAGACCTCATTGCCAAAATGGAAACTGACCTAACTACTCAGGCCCAACAGATTAAAACACTCACTGACAAATTGGATGATCTTGAAAACAGAAGCAGAAGAAACAATTTGAGATTTGTAGGTATCCCAGAATCTGTCAAGCCGTCCTCTCTACTCACGACGCTTCAGAGCTGGCTTCCGAAAGTGCTGCAGCTGACTCTAGACAACGGCTTACCCCTTCAAATTGAACGTGCCCATCGTTTGGGCCCTGAGAGACCACCAAACAATAGCCGTCCGAGACCTGTCATTATTAAGCTGCTGAACTTTGTCGACAAAATCAAAATACTAACAGCTTACCGTAAAGTTCCTGATCTCCGATTTGAATCCTACAAAATAATAATTTTCCAGGATTACTCGGCTATGGTGGCGGCCAGGCGGCGCGAATTCGCTCCAATATGCAAGCGGCTGATCGAGGGTCAAATAAAATTCACCATGCTTTACCCGGCAAGACTTCGCTTCACAATCCACGATACGACCTGGGTCTGCGACTCACCCCAAGAGGCGGCGCTACACCTGGATGCGATGACGTCTTCGCCTACTCCATCTGCTTCACACAACTCTCCATGAACTCTGGCCTGTTCGTTCCATATTCACACGTATACACGTCTTGTCTGCGGTATTCCGAAGACCCGACGATGATGGCACTCCTTATTGTTTTAAGGTTTCATTTGTTTTGTTTAATTCTTGTACTGCTCCTGCGTGGTGTGTGCGGGTATACCCGCTTTTTCTTTATTTCTCCTGTTTTTGGTTTGCCCACAATACCTCACTTCCTGTGTGAGCTGGGACACACAGGGATGCATATTGTTTCATTATCTTTTCAACAACTAAGTGACCTCTTTCTACCCCCATCTCTAGATATCAATGACTGCACCATCTGATCAGACTCACACACAATGCCCCTTAAAATTGGTATCCTGGAACGTGGCGGGACTTAATACCCCTGTCAAAAGGAAAAAGGTTCTAACAGTGTTACGTAGGTACAAACCCCATATAGTGTTTCTCCAGGAAACGCATTGGAAAGTAGGTTCCCAATCGACATTAAAGGATTACTGGATCGAAGCCTGCTATTCTGCCCCTTATAAAACTAAATCTCGGGGAGTGGCAATCTTAATTAGCAAATCCTTACCTTATGACATCCATAATACAATTATTGATCCCAATGGCAGATACATACTCTTGGATCTCACCATACACCGCCAGAGGTTTAATATTATAAATTTATATGCTCCTAACTACCCGAATCATTCATTTTATGTACACCTTTATGAAATGCTTATTAACCTCTCTTTCTCCTCCAACTTCCTCATAGGCGGTGACTTCAACACAGTTCTAGATGACAATTTGGACAGGACGGGACGGACTTTACATTCGTTAACCCCTTTGGAAGGTATTCACCTATTCACCAACTCATTACACCTAGTGGACCCATGGCGTGTCACACACCCTACACATAAAGAATACACTCATGCTTCTAGAGTACACCATTCTTTCTCTAGGATCGACATGTTTCTCACATCATCGTCGCTTTTACCGTTTATATCTACCACTCACATAGATACAATTGTAGTCTCGGATCACGCACCTATTCGTCTTACGGTCCAACTACCCAACACACAAAGGTCACATAGACATTGGAGATTCCCTGCTCACTATACCTGTAGAGACGATTTTACCACCATGTTACAAACATCTTGGGCAAATTACCAAGATGACAATTTGGAACACATTGATAATCATATGCTTTTCTGGGAAGCCTCTAAAGCAGTAATAAGGGGTAACATCATATCTTATGAGGCAACTCAACGTAAACGCTGGTATCAGAGGTATGATTCCTTACTTGCAGAAGTGCAACGCACTTTTCTTGACTACTCTGTCCATAAAGATGACTCTCACAAATCCAAATACACAGAATGTAAGCAGCTTTTAGACGCTTTGTTATTAGAGAAAGCCCAAACTCAAATAGACTACACAAAAAACAAATTTTTCCGATGGGGCAACAGAGCTGGTAAATTGTTGGCCAATATGGCGAAATCCCGCAAACCTAAACATATTATTCATAAAATCGTTACGGATGCGGGACATAGCGTTTTTCAACCTAAAGATATTAATCATGCATTCTCAACTTTTTTTACACACCTATATACCCCTGCACAAGATAACATAGAGTCAGGCATACAATTACTGCAGAAGGCAAAACTGACAAAACTCACCAATGAACAAAGGGACAACTTAAATGCTATCATAACAGAGGAGGAGGTTAAACACACCATTCACTCTCTGCCCAACGGTCGTGCTCCTGGCCCAGACGGCTTTTCCGCTGAATACTATAAGATCCTCTCACAACACCTCGTACCAGCCCTCACTGCATTATATAATGATATTTTTCAAAACAATTGCCCACTACAGTCTTTGACACGTTCCACTACTATACTGATACCCAAACCACACAAAGACCCTACAAATGTTCAATCATACCGACCCATCTCACTTCTCAACCAAGACTTGAAAATTCTCACTAAATTAATTGCCTCCAGACTGCAATCCTTCCTACCAAAATTATTAATACACCACCAATTGGGTTTCGTGAAAGGTCGTAATTCAGTCAGGGGTATCCGTACAGCCCTGGCAGCTGTAATAACATCCAACTCTGACTCTGATCGCCATCCTCGAGCCTTATTAAGTTTAGACGCAGAAAAGGCTTTTGATACTGTAGCTTGGCCTCACCTCTACAGGATCTTAAAAAACCGTTTCTTTGGACAAAACTTTTTAAACTTTATACGCAATTTATACACGTGTCCAGAAACGGTTATCATCACAAACGGGATGGCGTCTGAGTCTATTCGCTTGGGCCGAGGGGTTAGACAGGGATGTCCTCTTTCTCCTCTCCTCTTTAATTTGGCTTTGGATCCCCTACTTCGTATTCTCATTTCATCCACTGATTTTCGAGGTATTTTTTTTGGTTCACTGGAACACAAACTGACAGCTTTTGCTGATGACATCCTCTTATACATCTCTGACCCCAAAACGTCCATCCCACACATTCTCTCTTTACTACACACCTGGGGAGAGGTGATAGGTTTTAAAATTAATGTCAACAAATCGGAGGCGCTTTATTTGGGCCCTTCTGTTTTGCCTCCGGATACCCCTAGTTTTGGCTTTCATTGGGCGACGACCTCAATTAAATATCTAGGCATCACTTTACCAAAACACCCACGTCTACTCTACAGATTAAACATTACTAGGATCATTAAGGAGGTCACGAATGAACTGAAATTATGGCACGCGTTACACTTGACACTGACTGGTAGGATTAATCTCATTAAAATGATTAGCTTTCCTAAACTCCTTTACACCATACAATCTTTACCCCTTTTGATCAAACCCACTGATCTCAAATTTTTGGATAAACAATTTAACCTCTTCCTCTGGAAGGGAAAGAAGCCCAGGATTGGTTTATATAAACTTAAACGCACACCACAGTCCTTGGGTTTTAATTTCCCGGATATTAAGCAATATAACATAGCTGCTCTTTCACGACACGCAATTGATTGGTTGTCCCTGTCCCACAAATTTACAGACACCTCTCTTGAGAGTCAATTATGCACCCCGCATATGTTATCTGTCTTATTACACACGCCATACCTTTTATTACCGGAAAATGTGAGGGAAAATCCTTTATTATACTCCACGATTAGAGCTTGGAAATCTCTTCGTACCCTCCTCAAACTCAATTGGCAATACACTTCTCACTTACCGCTTGTTCACAACCCAGCCTTTCAGGAGGGCCGCTCCTCACTTCCATTCACCATGTGGCACGCCATGGGTCTCACATCAATTTCTCATCTCATTGATGAGTCTAACCAACGCATTCTTACACTAAGTCAATGTCGAGACAAATTTCCTAACCTACAGATTCCTTGGTTTGCATACCTGCAGCTTCAAAGTTATGTTGGTTCGGTCACTGCTCATTTCACCCACCATGACTGGCACAACCTTCTTGACAGACACATTTACGAACACAGAGGACATACACCTTCCATCAGTTTTTTATACAAATTTATTCGATCTACATGTGACTCGACTGACAAGATTGGTGGACTGGACAGATGGACAAAATACATGCCGACTGTTACCAGAGATGACATATGTAAAGCTACCGTTACCGCCTCCTCTGTTCTGCCAGTGGCGACGTATAAGGAAATGGCTTATAAAATAACTCATGATGTATATTTCTCTCCTGAGCGTCTCCACAAACTGGGTTTGCGGCCAACCTCTAATTGTCCTAAATGCAATGCTGAAAATGCACACTCCTTTCACTGCTTCTGGCAATGCCCTTTAATTCAAATTTTCTGGTCCCAAGTACATACTTTTGTTTTGAACCACAAGATTGTATCGTTTCCGCTATCTCCTGAGGTGGCGATGTTTGGTATGGCTGGTCCTACTGGCCGTTCTTCTAAAAAACTCACACATATTGTTACTGCTGTGGCCCGTAAATGTATACTTCACCACTGGATCCGACCTCAACCACCCACTCTCACTCTTTTCCAAGACAAATTGTTTTACCTATTTCGGATGGATTGGGTAGAAGCCACGCTGACAAAAGAAAAATCCACCAGTAAATTTTTTGACACTTGGGGCACATTTATTTCCACATTGAAAACAGACACACAATTGTTGATCCAATCCGCTTTTCAACATACCTCGTGGTACAGTCTCCAACTTTTTCAAGGCAGAACTCCAATTGTACCTGCATAGGTTCTGTCGCTGTGCACAACATGGTGTTTAATAATGGGCAATCCCCCCCCCTTTCTTTTTTTTTTTTTTTTTTTTTTTTTTTTTTACCACCACGCAGGATGAGCAGAGGGTTTATTTGTTCTTGTTTGTTATGTTCTGTTTCATTTCACACTACATTTATACACGTTCACGTCTATGGATACATAATGTCATATTCACCTCACGACGAGTACCTCTGTATCTACCCATATGGCTGACACACACATTACCATCTCACCTCCTCTTTGTGGACCTCTACTTGATATCATATCATTCTCCTCAAATGATGAGGACTACTCATGCTTTTCGTTCTTTTTGCTACATATCCTCAACTTATACACATTCTTACTTATATTTATTATACGACATTCCTATTGTGTTGGATCTGTACCCTTTCACATGTACTGTGTGAATATGTTTGTCATTTGAAATTTACCATGGATCTGACACTGCATTTTATTTATTTTTTATGACCCCCCCTTCTTTCTTTCTGTATCCTTATCGTGACGAACCAAAGAAAACATAAAAAAGAAAAAACTTTAAATAAAAAGAAGTTTGAAAAAAAAAAAAAAAAAAAAGACACTTTAATATAAATCTATATGTACTTTAAGTTTGGTCAAGGATAAAGTTACCACATGGCAGTAACACAATTATACGGACTTTCAGAATAAGTAAATTTTTTTTTTTTTTTTTTTTTTTTTTTTTTGCCATACCACTATTCATATATTTTGTCTATTTATCCGGACATACGTACACACTCCTCAGTCCTATTGTTACAAATACTTAAGGATCACAAGAGTGTGTTGCTCTCCTTGTAACTAACAAGTTTTGTAAGTAAGTATAACAGATCTTTTTTTTCAAGAAGAAATAACAATGGCAACAAAAAGAGCAACTGAAAAAGCTTCAAAGAGAGAAAAGAGAGACGAAAAGAAGGATAGATCAGATAAAAGATTGTCTTTCTTCTCTCCCCAAACCTCTAAACCTGAATTGGAGAGACAAGATTTAGACCCTCTGTTGAACAGATCCAGTTCGGGGGAAGAGGAACTACATACTAGTTCACCAGCTGTAGATCTTACATTTCAAATTCAAGAACATCTGAAAATAGCGCTTGATACACAATTTGAAAGAATAAAGCAAGAAATTCATACACAGATTCTAGATCTGAAAACCGACCTTTTAGCGGTGGCTACTCGCGTAAAATCCAATGAAGAAAAAATTGAAAATTTAATTATGATGGACTTAAATCACCAAGATAACATTAAACAGAATAATATAAAACTTCAATTATTAGAGCAAAAATTGGCAGACTTAGAAGATCATTCAAGAAATCGGAATTTAAGAATAAGGGGGATCATAGAATCGGCCTCTAAAGAAAATTTGGAAAAATACCTTAAAGAATACTTAGCAAGTATTGGAATAATACAAGAAGAACACGCTCCTATATGGGATCGCTGCTATAGGACAGCAAAAGCAGCCAATTTATCCTCAGAGATTCCCCGGGATGTCCTTATTCACTGCAGAGATTTAAATATAAAAGAAAAAATTTTGAGAGCATATAGAGAAGTAACACCGCAAGAACCATTTAACAAAATAAAGATTTTTCCGGACTTATCATATTATACTCGAATGAAAAGACGGCAATTTGCGCAATCAACTGAAATTCTAAGACAAAATGGCATCCGGTATAGATGGACTTTCCCGGTGAAAATTATTTTGACTTATGAGTTTAAAACATGGACTTTTGAAACGCCTGAGACCTTGAGAAATTGGCTACAAGACCATAATATTCAAAGAACTACTTCAAATTAGATCTGAGGTGGGGGGGTCCATTAATTTATTTTTTTTTTTTTTTTTTTTTTTTTTCCTCTTTCCTGCACCAATTACCAAACATCTTCACACACTTAATTATTAGGTGATATTACTCACGGTAATATAGCACATAAACATTTTTTTACACACTATGCTTTGAATGATCAAATGATGGAAGAAACAGGAACATCTTAGGGACATTAATTTCACAATAATGTATCACCATTCAGGACATATGAGAATATTAACTCACTCTATGAGATTTAAAACACTTCTATTCTTCACGAAACAGGAACATCTTAGGGACATTAATTTCACAATAATGTATCACCATTCAGGACATATGAGAATATTAACTCACTCTATGAGATTTAAAACACTTCTATTCTTCACATTAGACTTAATAAATCCCAATTAATAGGAACCACACAATTTCACATATTAATTATAGAACACATTTTTTTTTTTTTTTTTTTTTTTTTTTTTTTAGTGTTAATTTATTATTAACAGAATCAAATTCACTTACAGTAATCACTTATAATCACAACGACAAAGAGAGACCTCACGAATGCTTAGATATCACTAACATACCACTTTTTTTTTTTTTTTTTTTTTTTTTTCTTCCCTCCCATTTGGGAATCTGCTCTGGGCTTCACACTGCCATTGATTGATGGCAAAACTATTCCACAATAATAGCATGGGGACCGATTGTGGAAGCAGGCAGAGTTATCTGGTGATACCCTACCTGCATGTATATGTTTTTTTTGTTATGTATGTTAATGTCTATTTTTATGTCGATTCTAAGTCTTCCTTATATATGCTAAACTCGATGTGTGATTTAGAGGATGATAGTTATAAAATTAAATGGGTCTGATTAAATTTGCCACAATTAATACCCAAGGCCTTAATTCTCCTCAAAAAAGGGCTTTATTACTTCATAAATTATGGAAAGACAGGATAAATGTCTGCTTTTTACAAGAGACTCACTGGCGAATAATCGATAAAATTAATGTATGTAACCAAAGATTTTCAGTATGTCTACAAGCTTCATTGAAATTACAAAAAAAAAGAGGAGTGGCTATATTATTTTCTAAAGACCTAGAAGTAAAATTTAAATATGAAGAAACAGACCCAGATGGTCGGTTTATTATAATTATTGCTGAAATAAATAATAAGATCTTTACTTTGCTTAATGTTTACGCACCCAACAATGGTTCAGCAACTTATTTAACAAAACTTTTGGAAAAAACGTTAAAAATAAAACAGGGCCCGTTGATTTGGATGGGGGATTTTAATTGTGTTTTAGACCCTCAGTTAGACAAAATGACATGTAAAAGATTGACTACTGATCGTAATATTCTCTCCCAAGCACGTCGATTGCAAGCATTATTAAAAAAGCACTCTCTCTATGACGTATGGAGAATCTTTCATACAACAGAGAGAGATTATACTTGTTTCTCAAAGACACACTTGGCATACTCAAGAATAGATTTAATTGTGGGAGATTGCAGTTTAGTATCCAAAGTGAAAAATGTTAAAATACATGATATTACATGGTCAGATCATAATCTCATTACCATGGATATAGAACAAGGAGGAGAGAAATTAAGTAATGACTGGAGACTAAATCATAATTTGATAAAGAAATTGGTAGATATTAATCATATAAAAAGATTAACACAACTTTTTTTTGTAGAAAATGATGTGCAAGGAATGTCCGCATCAAATCTTTGGTGCACCTATAAAGCAGTGATAAGGGGGCATTTTATTAAATTAGGTGCAGAGACTAAAAGAAAAGCACAAGATAATCTTTCTGATTTGTACATTTCCTTATTTCAGTTAAATAAAATTAATAAACAGACTCCATCTAAAAGCAACACAGAGAAAATTGAGGTCTTAAGAATGAAGATAAACATTAAGCTTATTGAACAGACTAATAAAGCCCTAATGGCATTAAAGTCCAAAAGATATTATAAAGGAAATAAAGCTGATAAAATGTTAACGAATCAGGTAAAGAAAAAGAGAGAAAAGAAAAACATCTCTAAAATAATACATAATGGTAAGACCTATATGGCCCCAGATGAAATAGGCCAAGTATTTAATAATTCCTTTAGGACTTTATATAACTTACCAGATAATACAGTAGAGTCAGATTTACAGGACTATTTCTTAAATAGATCTTTCCCTAAACTTTCTAAAGAATCTTTAGTTAGCCTAAATAATAATATCGCTCTAGAGGAGATCCAGAATGAAATAAGAGGGTTAAAACAAAATAAATCTCCAGGGCCAGATGGCTTTGATGCCAGTTTTTATAATACCTTTATAGAGGAAATTTCGCCCTATTTAGTAAGAGTTTTTAATGAATGTATAGAAAAAGGAGCTTTACCAGAAGAACTGCTTCGAGGAAATATAATTCCAATTTTAAAAACAAATAAGAACCCAGAAGAACTAACTAGCTATAGGCCCATATCACTTCTCAATCTAGACGCTAAGATTTATGCTGGAATACTTGCGAAAAGATTGAGTGTAGTCCTCCCACAATTAATACATGTGGATCAAGTTGGTTTCATCAAGGGACGGTCAGCGGTTAGTCATGTGAGAACCTTAGCGGGTATTTTCGAAAAGAACCCGATAACAACCATACCCCAACTGACCCTGTCGCTAGATGCTGAGAAAGCCTTCGACAGGGTCAGCTGGAGGTTTATGGCTGAAACACTCAAGGCCTTTGGGTTTCATGGAAGAATTCACCAGGCAATTATGGCTTTGTATAATAAGCCTATGGGTAAAGTGGTTGGTCCGGGTATTAAATCGTCATGGTTTCCCTTCACTAATGGCACACGCCAGGGTTGCCCTCTTTCCCCACTCCTTTATGTTTTATCCTTGGAGCCACTCGCAAGGGATATTAGAGCAGACCAAAGCATCAAGGGATGTGGAAAAGAGGGTACACAAAAAATAAAATTATATGCAGATGACATATTATTGACGGTTAAAGACCCAATAACATCAGTTAATCATATTATGAATTGGATAGACCAGTACAGCTATGTATCTAATTACAAGCTAAACATCGATAAATCGATTGCCCTTGCCTATAACCTTGACAGTACTCAAAAACAACAAATTGAATCATTGGGTTTTAAATGGGCCGAAGACTCCCTAACCTACTTAGGAATAAAAATTAATAAAACGCCAAAACTTTGGATGGAGATTAATCTCCTCCCTTTAATTAAAGACATGAACTTTTCCTTTAAAAATTGGCGAGGACTTTTTATTTCTTGGTGGGGCAGACTAAATGTAACTAACTCATATATTTTGCCTAAATTCTTATATATATTCAGGATGATCCCGCATATGGTTCCTGCAAGCTGGTTAGACTTAATTCAGCAACATATTAACAAGTTCATATGGGGATCAAAAAAACCTAGGTTAAAACAGCAAATAATGGCAAAAAAGAAGAATAATGGTGGCTTAGGACTCCCCCTTGTGAGAGAATATGCTCTAGCGGCCTTGCTTACACATGCGATGCAGACACAAAATAATAATGCGCAACAGGAATTATGGTATAGAGAAGAATTTCCAAAGAAATACCCTCATAAAGAATTACAGTCTTTATTCTGGATCTCCTCTATGAAAGCTATTGAATATACCGAATCAGGAACTAGCCTAGCTCTTCAACATCTTGTAAGAAATTGGCATTGGGTTAAAGCCAAACTTGGACTTGCAAACTTGATAATAACTAGTCTCCCACTATCTATTATAGAACACACGAATGAAAATTTAAAGCTATCCAGTTGGAAACAAAAGGGCATAATATTAATAAGAGATCTAATGCAGGGAGATACACTTAAGACCTTTAATCAACTTCAACAAGAATTTAATCTCCCAATAGAGGACTGTTTCAGGTATTTAAGGGTTAAGAGCTATCTTTTAGACTCCTTACCTCAAAATATGAATTTAACAGTATATAACTTGTTTAAACAAGTAGTAGAAGGAGAGGATAGCAGGAAACAACTGACAAAAGCCCTAAACCTGATTAGGCTATGTAAAAAAGAATGTATTCCTCCAGCACTAGCAAAATGGGAGAGAGATTTAGATATTAAAATTAAAATTGAAGATTGGAACAAAGCGTTAAATACCACTTATAAAAATATACATTGTTTAAATTTAAACGAGTTACAATTTAAAATTATGAACAGGTGGTATTTGGTTCCTTTTGCCTTAGCAAAAATGTTCCCTACTAATCTCCCAAATTGTTGGCGTTGTGGTGCAGATAGGGGAGATATGGTTCACATTTGGTGGAATTGTAACCCAATTCTAAAACTTTGGCAACAGATTTCATACAAATTAGCCCATGTTTTCGGGAAACATTGGAAATTAACGCCCGAAAGAGCGTTACTCCATTTAAATCTGCCAAATAATGAGAAAAAAAATACAACATTCCTTCTCCATTTATTAACGGCAACTAAAATAGAGATCGCCAGAAATTGGAGATCTTCGGCCCCAATTTTGTGGACCAAAATAAAATCTCAGTTATTATATCAATGCCGTATGGAAAAAGGAATACTAGTTCAATCTCTTTGGAATCCTGAAAGGTATAAGTCTTGGGAGGAATGGATAGACCTAGTGACTGATGGCAAACTAGATCCATAAAATGAAAATTACCTATTCAGATAACTCCCTAAAAATCGCACTTTGAGCTTTTCTATTAAACTTAGTAAAGACAGAAAGAATCAACTGTAAGTTTTGTATGTCCATGTGATGTAATATTTTTGTTGTCCACTATATGCAGAAGAGATAATGCCTATTTTTCATATGTATAATATTTTTGATATTAAGCTGCTAAGATGATTAGATTTCAAATTGTTATGTACCATTCTGCATTTTATGTTTATAAAATAAAATAAAAAAAAGAAAAAAAAAAAGAAAAAAAAAACAAAACATTTGTTTGGCATGATCTTCCTGAGGAAAACCCATGTTGTTTTTGATCTTGAAACCCCTGTGACTTCAGATGTTCAACAATCATTTCCTTTAACATAGTTTCCATTAATTTCCCCACTACAGATGTAAGACTAACTGGCCTGTAGTTCCCCGACTCCTCCCTACTGCCTTTTTTGTGAATGGGCACAACATTCGCTACTTTCCAATCCCCAGGGACAACTCCCGTTATCAATGATTAGTTAAATATATCAGTTAACGGTTTTGCTAGTACACCCCCAAGCTCTTTTAATAACTTGGGGTGTATCCCATCAGGCCCCATCGACTTATTTGTCTTTACCTTGGACAACTGAAGTAGAACCTCCGCCTCGATAAACTCACATATTGCAAATGATTCAGTCTTTTTTCCCCAACTGAGCTCCCATTCCCTCGTTTTCATCTGTAAAAACTGAACAGAAATAATCACTGAGGCAGTCAGCTAAACCTTTATCCTCTTGTACATATATTCCTTTTGTTTTTAGTCTAACTAATCCTTGTTTAACTTTCCTTTTCTCATTTATATATCTAAAAAATGTTTTATCTCCATTTTTTACAGAGAGGGCAATTCGCTCTTCTGCATGTGATTTGGCAGCTCTTATAACTTTCTTTGCCTCTTTCTGCCTAATTTTATAGATCTGTCTGTCTTCCTCACGTTGGGTATTTTTGTATCTACTAAAGGCTAACTTCTTGTCTTTTACGATTTTGGCCACTTCTGCAGAGTACCACAGCGGTTTCTTTAATTTTTTACTCTTACTGACCAGCCTAATACAATTTTCTGTTCGTATATTAAACCACACAGACTGATGATCACTAAATCCCAAACTTTCACCTACAGAAATATCTGTTAACAAATCTCCATTTGTGAACACTAAATCCAATATGGCCTCCTTACGAGTTGGTTCCTCAACTACCTGTTTTAAAGATAATCCCTGTAAGGAGTTTAGAATATCCACACTCCGAGTACAACCAGCTACTTTCGTTTTCCAGTTCACATCAGGGAGATTAAAGTCACCCATGATTATAACATCCCCCTTCACTGTCATTTTAGCTATTTCCTCCACTAGTAAATTATCTAGTTCTTCTACTTGTCCTGGGGGTCTATAAATCACACCTATGCGAGTTACTTTACTTTTGCCAAATTGTACTGTAACCCAAACCGACTCTGTGTTCTCCTCACCAACTTGTATTAAGTTAGATTTTATGTTATTTTTCACTTATAGGGCCACCCCTCCCCCTTTCTTGCCCTTTCTGTCTCTTCTATATAAAGAGTACCCCGGTATTGATATGTCCCAGTCATTTTTCTCATTATACCATGTCTCAGTAACAGCCACTATATCAACATTCTCAGTTGCCACAACTGTTACAAGTTTATGGATCTTATTCCCTAAACTGCGAGCATTTGTAGACATGACCTTTAGCTTGTCATTTAACACTGATGCTGCAATCACTTTCTGTCCTTGCTTTGGGGGACAAAATATATGCTTCTCCCTATTATCTGTATAGACCAAACCCCCAGATCCACCCACCTGGTTACTAAGTAAATCGCCTTCCCTTTCTATACTGTCTAGCCCGATATTTATCCCCCCCCCTCATTCCTAGTTTAAAATCTCCTCCAACCGTCTAGCCATTCTCTCCCCAAGCACATTGGACCCTCTTGCATTTAAGTGCAATCCATCACGACTATAGAGATTGTATCCCAAAGCAAAATCAGCCCAGTGCTCTAAAAACCCAAAGCCTTCCTTCTTACACCAAGACTTCAGCCATGCATTTAGCTGCCTAATCTCCCACTGCCTTTTTGGTGTAGTGCATGGCACAGGTAGTATCTCTGAGAATACTACCTTGGAGGTCCTTTTCTTAATCTTACTACCTAAATCCCTAAAATTACCTTTTAGGACACTCCATCTTCCTCTTACTATGTCATTGGTGCCAATGTGCACCAAGACAGCTGGATCCTCACCAGCCCCTCCCAATAATCTATCCACTCTGTCTGCAACATGCCGAACCCGGGCACCAGGAGACAGCAAGCCATTTGGTTGCTGCGATCAGAACTACAGATTACCCTGTCTGTTTTCCTAATTATTGAATCCCCTACCACCACAACCTGCCTGGGCTTTCCTTCCTTTCAGATCCCCTGCACATCGGATGAGCTGCTCTCCCGGCTGTTAGAGAGAACAGCTTTTTCCGGAAAGCCTACCTCTGAGTCTGCCTCCCCAACGTGCTCACTTAAAAGGGCAAATTTGTTGGGATGGAGAAACTCTGGGCTGGCTTCCCTCTTCCCTTCCCCACAGCAACCACGTCTTACTGTCACCCAGCTATGTGCCTGACTCCCTTCTGACTGATCTCCTCCCTCATTGCTAGGGGCCCCATCTAAACTTTGCTCAGTGAGCAAGAGACTCCTCTCAAGATTGTCAATCTCTCTCAGTGTTTCAATGTGCCTCTTCAGTGCACCAACCTCAGCTTCCAGAGAGACCAATTGATCACACTTACCACAGCGATATGGACCCAGGAACTGCTGTTCTAAGCATGTATACATATGGCATGATGTGCACTGAGTGAAATCTCCAAGCTTGCTCATACTTTATGAAGGGACGTGAGCACTTACAGAATTTAAACAATTGCTTTATGTCACTTACCCTCCTTTCTCTTACACTCTTGTGTTGCACAAACTGCTGTGGTGCACAAACTGGTCACTTACAGAAAGCAAGTCACTTAGAAAATGCAAGCCCTTTACAATGAGCTAGGGTGGGGTGATAGATGGGATGGAGTTATGTGGACTGTAGAGGGTTTGTCAAGGGGCGTGGAGGCTGCAGCGATTGTGCTAATTTTTGGTAGAGGACATAGAAACATGTATGGGTTCATAGTAGGGAAGGAGTGCAGCAAGCAAGTGCCTATGTGGGTTACCTGCTTTGCACTGTCCTTGGTATGTCGTTTGTCGTTTCCCTCCCGTTTAACTCCAGTGTAACTCTTATCTGTCCACTTATGAAGAGTCTGCTTGGGAAAAGGCCACAGCAGCTACATTTCCAAGTGGGGTCTAGAGCTATATAGGGCTGCCTCACAAATGGTCAGACACGATGATTGCATACAGGAGGCAGATGGCTCACACCTTGGCTAACAATTACAATTAGGCTAGACTAGAGGGCACCGATATTAACCCTTTGATAGCAGCAGGGTATGGAGACAGGCAGGAAAAATACATACCAGGTGAAAAACAGGGGTGTTACAGCAGAAGATGAGGGGTTCAGGGGTGGATCAGAAGTTATGAAATAACCATAATAGGTGAAAAACAGGGGTGTTACAGCAGAAGATGAGGGGTTCAGGGGTGGATTAGAAGTTATGAAATAACCATACCAGGTGAAAAACAGGGGTGTTAAAGCAGAAGATGAGGGGGTCAGGGGTGGATCAGAAGTTATGAAATAACCAAACCATGAATGAAGTAGCGTCCAGTTTCGGCCCCCCCTTCTAAATAAGACAAGGGAGGGACGGACGGGAAAATATTTTTTTAAATGCTGACCCTATAGAATAAACCCCCCTTAATATATAGCCCTCAGGGAGGGCAATTACCCCCTCCCTTTTGGTCTTGCACGTGCCTCAAAGTCTTAACACCTTAAGTGCTAAAATTTTGCCTAGTCATGCCTTAACCCTTAACACGGGGTACCTCGTCCAGCACTTCATTCATGGGGCCCCTTCGTCCTATTCTTTCCCTACGGGGCTGTTCTTGAATGAAGTAGCGTCCAGTTTCGCCCCCCCCCTTCTAAATAAGACAAGAGACAATTCTTTATTTCAAAACTTTATTAATCGTCAACTATGGATTTTATTTTGTCTGTGGTGCGGACCGCATATAACACAGCACCGAGACACTCAACCTTTATTAGATGTTTACATTGATAATTTTTAGGGCTGCAACTAACGATTATTTTAATAATCGATTAATCGGCCAATTATTTTTTCGATTAATCGATTAATCGGATAAAAAAAAACAATATGCAAATTTTTCGTTTATTTAAAAGAATTTAATGAACTGGATGTTAAAAAACAACTTAAAATTTACATTAACATTCTTATTTTGTTATGATGTAATAAAAAACAATATTTTCAAAGTACAAGAACCCAAACACAATATTTATGAAACAAAATAACCCCAAACATTCTGAAAAGAGGTGGACTATTACTGTTCAAGAAACTTTGCCCCAGCACTTTGCACTTTGCACCCAGCACTTTGCACCCAGCACTTTGCACCCAGCCCTGGCACTTTGCACCCAGCACTTTGCACCCAGCACTTTGCCCCAGCCCTGGCACTTTGCATCCAGCACTTTGCACCCAGCATTCAGCACTTTGCACCAGCACTTTGCACTTTGCACCCAGCCCTGGCACTTTGCACCCAGCACTTTGCACCCAGCCCTGGCACTTTGCACCCAGCACTGGCACTTTGCACCCAGCACTTTGCACTGTGCCCCTGCACCCAGTCTCTAACTCTGCCCTGCACCCAGCCCTGCCCCCACATTCTGCCCTGCCCCCACACTCACACTCTGCCCTGCACCCACTCTGCCCTGCACCCACACTCACACCCTGCCCTGCATCCCCACCCCCACTCTGCCCTGCACCCAGTCTCCCACTCTGCTCTGCACCCACACTCACACCCTGCATCCCCACCCCCACTCTGCCCTGCACCCAGTCTCCTGCCCTGCACCCCCCACCCCCACTCTGCCCTGCACCCCCACCCCCACTCTGCCCTGCACCCCCACCCCCACTCTGCCCTGCACCCACACTCACGAACCGCTCTGTGCGAATGGAGCCACTCGCACAGAGCGAACCGCTCTGTGCGAATGGAGCCACTCGCACAGAGCGAACCGCTCTGTGCGAATGGAGCCACTCGCACAGAGCGAACCGCTCTGTGCGAATGGAGCCACTCGCACAGAGCGAACCGCTCTGTGCGAATGGAGCCACTCGCACAGAGCGAACCGCTCTGTGCGAGTGGAGCCACTCGCACAGAGCGAACCGCTCTGTGCGAATGGAGCCACTCGCACAGAGCGAACCGCTCTGTGCGAGTGGAGCCACTCGCACAGAGCGAACCGCTCTGTGCGAGTGGCTCCATTCGCACAGAGCGATTCGCTCTGTGCGATCCGTGCACATAGACATGAAGAATACTTACCTCCGGAACGCGTCACATCCGTCACGTAGCTAAAAGAAGGCGGAGACTGCAGAGCGTGTAGCAGAAGCGGGGAACGCTCGCGGAGGTAAGTAAAAGGAGCCGAGTGCTCCAACAACGAATTGATCACTCGATTAATCGATAACGGAAATCGTTATCGATGATTTCCGTTATCGATTATTATCGATTTTATCGATTCGTTGTTTCAGCTCTAATAATTTTATAACCATTTATTAGCCAAACATATTTTGACCCAGTATATAAACATTTTACCATCAAAATAACAACAATGATAACCAATCATAACCACGAAGTGCTGCTGGTATGGGCGTATCCACCTGTATCCCTGCTGGAACTGCCGGCGTCCCCCAGCGCGGCAGTCACACGACCATACGATTCACAGGGGCAGATGCCCCTGGAGTGTCCTGCACTTACACCTCTGTGCACCACAAGTAACCATACCTAGATGGTTAACTCCTGCACCGTACCAGCTTAAAAACCTGAGCCCCCGGCCAAAGCCGGTGAACACAAACCCCTTCCCCAACACAGCCGCGGCCCGTTCCAAACCTGACCTAAAGTCAAGCAACCAGATATCCAAAGCAATATCTGTCAAATGAACCCCATCATCCCGAAACAACCCAGCCACATCACCCTCCAGGTCCCTATGCTTAATTACAACCCCGCCACGAAAGGCCACAAAACGGGAAACCGACCTATTAACCTGCTTCCGAGCCCGCTCAATACCGGCCAACGAGTTGGCCCCACGCCAACGCAAACGGCGTACAATCTCCGACCAGACAAATACAGTCTCCGGATAAGCAGCCCAAAGCTGAAGAAAGTCCGCCTTAATATCTGCAATCAAAACCCTAATAGGAACAGAACGCAAATCATTCCCACCGACATGCAGGAGCAGGATCCGAGGCACTCCATGGACCTGAACGTGGCGAGACACCTCCCGGGAGACACAAACCCAACACAGACCACGAAAACCGAGCCGACTCCAGACTCCCATCTACCCATCCTCATGATCACCTCCTGACGCAACCCCCACCGGGCAGCCTCCGTGGCAGCCCCAATCCGAAAGGAATGGGACCCATAACCGCCAACTGATAAACCAAGACCCACAAGAGCCCGCCTGAACAAGGCAATAAACTGGAAACGAGACAAAGGAGTCCCGTCCACATGTAACAGCAAAGGACCCCCAGCCCTAGGACGAACAGCAAGATACACCACCAAACAGCCATGAGGGCAAACAGGAGAACCAGGAAGATCCTGTAAGACTATAAAACGGCCCCTACCCTCCTGATCCGTCTTGGACCTACGAATTGCCAACCGGACACCCCCACTAACAACCAAAACGTCCTCGAACTGGATACCCCCAGGGACGTCCTTGCTAGGGCTCACTAATTCCCCAATCCGGAACTCACCAAAGAAAGCCAATGTAAAGGCCAGACGAAACAACAGGAACTCCTCCCTGGACACATATGCCCCCTCCAAAAACGCCACCAAATCCAGAAGCAAAGGATAAGAAACCGGACGCCTCGTATCCCGTCATACTGCACCCCTCCGATAACTCCGGAGAGCCTGCCGTACCATAAAATGCTTAGTGAAATCCGGCTCCCCTCCCGCTTTAAAATGAAAGGCCAATGCCGCCATCCGGCGATCTAACCCAGCCACGGAAACCCCCCTACTAAACCAATAGCCCACTAGCCAAAGAAGACCCTCAGCCCTACCGAGACCCCGTTCCAAAACGGCTGCCTCCTCCCAAAACACAGACCATTCATGCCAAACATTGTCGTAAAACTGACGCGTAGCAGGGACCAGCGAACGCTGCAAAAGGAACTCTTCTCCGGATCACCCAGACTCCACATCCACAGCGGAAATTCCGCGCCCACTTTGTCCGCCCCAGGCGCCAGAGTGAAGAACCGCTCCCACTGTAAACGAGAAAGGGAATCCGCAATACAATTATCAACACCCGGAACATGAGAAGCCCTGAGACACACATTAAGCTATAAACAACGCAACGCCAATCTCCGCAACAAACGCAGCACCGGAACCGAAGAAGAGGTAAGACTAGTAAGTGCCTGCACCACCGCAAGATTATCACACCAAAAACGAACATGGCGATTAGCCAGCCGCTCGCCCCAAATCTCCACCGCGACCAAAATGGGGAACAACTCCAAAAAAGTCAAATTTTTTTGTTAATCCTAGAGGCAAAATTCAATTTACCCAACAAAGACTGCAATTGCCGTAAAGAAACCTTGCGCAGCCGCCGAAAACTCGCAACCAGAAAATGAAGCTCCACTACTTTTGCCTCGGGAAGCCGGTAAGACATATCAACAGAATCAATTTCGATACCCAAGAAACTCAATGAACAGCACGGCCCCTCGGTTTTATCAGGTGTCAACGAGACACCAAAGAGCCGAGCCACCTATTGAACCGTAGCCAACAAAACAGCACACCGGGATGAACCTGCCGGACCAACACATAAAAAATCGTCCAAATAGTGGATAATGGAAGGCAGACCCGAAACCTCCTTAACCACCAACTCAAGGAACGTGTTAAACGTCTCGAAATAAGCGCAGGAAATAGAGCAGCCCATAGGAAGACATCTGTCCACATAAAAACCACCATCCCAAAAACACCCCAACAAAGAGAAACTGTCAGGATGTACAGGAAGAAGACGAAAGGCAGCCTCAACATCCACTTTCGCCAACCACGCCCCTTTGCCAGACACCCTTACTCAATGAGCCACCCTGTCAAAGGAAGCGTACGAGACCGAACACAGTGCCGGGTCGATACCATCATTAACCGACTGCCCCTTCGGATACAACAAATGGTGGATCAACCGAAATTTTCCTGGCTCTTTCTTAGGAACAAGCCCAAGTGGAGACACCCGCATATCAGGAATTCGTGAAGAAGGAAAAGGACCCGCCATCCTCCCCAACCCCACTTCCTTCTGCAATTTCTCAGTAACACCGGCCGGATTGGCCAATGCAGACTTCAAATTACAGAACCGACCAACAACCCCCTCAACTCTGGAAGGAAAGCAGAACCCATCCCGAAAACCCTCCTCCAGCAAACGGGCAGCATCCCTATCAGAATATTTAGTCAGCCACGGCTGCATCATCTCCAGCAGCACCGGAGTCACCCCTTTTTCCAGCACCGGACTTATCCCCCTTCTGCCGCTTAAGGCACTTGGTAAGAGGGTGGGAACCATTGCAGCCGGAGCATTCATGTTTAAAACGACACAGCGTGTCCCACTTGCACTGCCCCTCATTAAACTTCCAGCATTATCCCTTTTGCTGATTGGCCGACACTCCCGCACCGGAAGCGCCGGCTCCTGCCTGAAAAGGCTGCGAGACAGACCGACCAGGTGTCATAACACGCAGCCACAATGCAATATCTTTATGGTCTCAACGAACCCCAGGACGCACGGCCATGCGCTGCCGAAATTGCTCATCATAACGCAACCAAGACTGCCCACCATACACCCGGTACGCCTCCCCAATAGAGTCAAGGTAGCAGAACAAACCAGAGCAATGCTCAGGCGCCTTTTGACCAATCACACTGGCCAGAATAGCAAAAGCCTGCAGCCAATTGGTAAAAGTGCGAGGAATCAACCGGTATCGCCGCGTCTCCTCATCCTCTTTTTTAGTGGCCTCGTTCTTAAACGGCCGATCCAGATTAAATTTTTCAAGGGGAAGAAGGGAAAATATTTCGACATATCCCCCCTTCCAAATCTTTTCCCTCACTTCCTGTTTCAAATGAGTACCCAATGGAGCCTCAAAACACACATAAATCTCCCCCCGGGCAGCATCCGCCAACCGGACAGGATCAACCTCTGTCTGCGAACCCCCAGCAGCCGGTTCAGCAGAAACACCACCAGAGCCCCCCCTTACTATATACCCTTCAGGGAGGGCAATTACCCCCTCCCTTCCGGTCTTGCACGTGCCTCAAAGTCTTAACACCTTAAGTGGTAAAATTTTGCCTAGTCATGCCTTAACCCTTAACACTAGGCATTCAATGGGGTACCTAGTCCGGCACTTCATTCATGGGGCCCCTTCGTCCTATTCTTTCCCTACGGGGCTGTTCTGGTGAAAAACAGGGGTGTTACAGCAGAAGGTGAGGGGTTCAGGGATGGATCAGAAGTTATGAAATAACCAAACCAGGTGAAAAACAGGGGTGTTACAGCAGAAGATGAGGGGTTCAGGGGTGGATCAGAAGTTATGAAATAACCATACCTGTATGAGAGGGGAATGGATGAGATTAATACAGATTGCCAGGTGAGTAATCAGATGAAAGCATGAAGACCAGGATGGGTGTCTGGATAGTCCAGTGTAACTCTTATCTGTCCACTTATGAAGAGTCCACTTGGGGAAAGGCAACAGCAGCTACATTTCCAAGCAAAATAAGGCATTTCAGGAGGCAGAGTGGCGTATAGAGGGTTAAAAGGCATTTTTGGAAGCAGAGTGGCATTAAGGGGGTTAAAAGGCATTTCATAGAGTACTCTGCCTACAGAAATGCCTTATGCCCCCCATTTAACACCCAAAAAAAAAAAACTTACCGGTGCTTCTGACTCCCGATGTGTTGTCCAGGCAGCGTGTAGACGTCTACGCGATTCGCGTAGGCAACTTCCGCTGCTGCCGAGAGGAGGTGCTGTTAGCAGCGGGGGTTGTCTGCGTCCATCACACAGACCTTCCCCAGCTGTCAGAGACAATTCCCCGAAAAAAATCTCGTCTTATAATTGAGCAAATACGGTAATACACCACACTTATTTTTGTATTCTAGCTGCAAATAACACCGCACATAATAATAAAAATGGCTGAGGGCTCTGGCAAGGTAACCGCTGAAAAAAGTGTGTGACCCAAGTCCTCTAAGGCATGGGAGCATTTTACTTTAAATGCTGCAGAGAAGGTTGTAGTTTGCAAAATGGAGCTTGTGTGGCACGGAAGCACGACCGTGATGAAGGACAACATGAAAAGGAAACGTGGGCTTCACGGAGGAAGATGAAACATCAGGATGGTAAGTTAAACCCAAATGATAAATTGAGTTATACAGAAATAGCTGACAGAATTTGTTCAGCGACATCCCCAGTGCACTCCACAGGAAGCAGCGCTTATAACCGATTCCATTCTGACAATGCTGGTCACTGACATGCGGCCACTATCCATGGTTGAAGACCAAGGATTCAAAAGCATGGTCAGTGTACTAAACCCCGGATATACTCTTCCCTCAAGAACTCGTTTCACCAAATTAGTGGAGAGGAAGTACCAAGAGGCATTTCAGAATGTGAAGCATGCCATCAGCGCTAATGACTGCAGAATTGCTTTTACAGGAGACATATGGACAAGTGTAGCTACTGAGGGTTACCTTGGCATTAGATGCCACTACATAGGGGATGACTGGAAGCTGACCTCTCTCTGTCTCGCTACGATGACTCTTGAAGAGAGACATACAGCCGCAAACATTGCAGAATGGATAGAGGAGGTTGCCGCAAAGTTTGAGATTCCAGATAAAAAAAATAATTGCCATTGTACGTGACAGTGGTGCAAATATTGTGGCAGCTGTAAACATCCTAGAGGACAAGCAGTATCCGCTGCAATGGCCACACCTTGCAGCTGGTAATCAATGCTTCATTAAAGCACTCTGCAAGAGGACTAGTTGAGAATTTTTAAAAAAGTGAGCTAGCCAGCAGCAAGTTGAAGAAGCAGAAGCAGATGGGTACACCTGAACACAAACGTCTTCAAGATGTAAGCACTAGATGGAATAGCACTTACTATATGACAGACTTATAGAACATAGGTGGCCCGGTAACTGCCACTCTGTCTGATCCATCTGTTACTCAAAGGGGCAAACATTATTTGGAATCTTCTTGAGGAACTTTCAACCGCAAATAAGTGTACAGGCAAAAGTGCAGACGGAGGCGCTTGCTGTAAGAAGGGAGATGGTGCAGCAGCAAACAACCTCTTCGCCTGTAACTAGAGTTGATGTGCCCTCAACATCTGCTGCGTCTCTGCTTGACTCACTCCTTGAGTCTGGGGGCAGCAGTGAAGAGGAGACTAGAGAGGGGAAACTTGAGGAGGAGGATATTCATACTCAAGTACGAAATGAGGTCCAGGCTTATTTTGCAGAGAGGCCCCTTGCCAAGGAGAGAAACCCTTTGAATTGGCAGAACACCAACCAAGAGAAATATCCTACCTTGGCAAAACTGGCAAAATCCTACTTGTGCATCCCAGGCACCTCCACTCCATCAGAGCGCCTCTTCTCTGCTGCAGGCAACATCGCTTGTAAAAAGAGAGCCAGTCTCAGACCTGAGCATGTGGACATGTTAACATTTTTGCATTCTAATGCAAAGTTTCTTGAACAGTGATAGTCCCCCTCTTTTCAGAATGTTTTGGTTACTTTGTTGAGGTACTCGGGAACCCATGGTTTAGGTATTAAAACTAGTTTGATAAATATTGGGTTCTTGTACTTTGAAAACTATCTTTTATTACATCATAACAAAATAAGAATGTTAATGTAAATTTTAAGTTGTTTTTTTTTTACATCCAGTTCATTAAATTAATTTTAAATAAATGAAAAACTTGCATATTGTTTTTTTTATCCGATTTAATGGTTAGTTGCAGCCCTACAATGAATCTCTATTGGGTAAGTGAGGACTAGTCATCTAGTAGTGCCCAGTCATAGGGCCTTGGATTTAGTGCGATTGATGCCAAAGGCTGTTATTTGATCATATACTTCCAGTATATCAAGCACCAGATCCATAGTGATCTGGCGATAGGAGAGACAGAGAAGGGCATCATTTGCAAATGCTGAAAGTTTAGGTTCCCGTCAGCCAATGGTAATGCTACCGATACCACGTGTGTTAAGTAATAACAATACAATAAAATTGTAAAACCCATACACAGCCTGCTCACCATATTCAGAGCCAAATTAAAAATGTAGGGTCATGAAGCATATGTTGGACACTATTAAGGCCGTGTCCCAAGCCCCTTTTTGGAGAATAATCACTCAAGATAGCGTATATAATTAAAAGTTTTAAACAATTTATTAAATACTTAAAATGATTAGAATTTTTTTTAATATTTTTTTTTGCAAATCAAAACACTTAATCATTAATAAAATATATTATAATAAAGTGCTCAAATAAGCTCACTGGGGTGCGTTTCGTCAGTCCATGACTTCCTCAGCCAGTGCAATATATTTAATATAATATATTTTATTAATGATTAAGTGTGTTGATTTACAAAAAAATCTATTAAAAAAATTTGGCTCTGAATATGGTTGACGCAGTGATGTTTTTTGCACTATGCTGTCTCTTTTTGCTTTTTATATTCCATGTAGTATTGCATTTAAGAGACGTCAATTGAGACCACTGAACAACCCGTACACACTGAAATTTAAGTATTTTTAATTTATTTTATCTTGTGGATTCTATATTATATAAAGCACTTAGTTAGAGAAACTCTTTCTTTTCTATTGCTTGACACATATACAGGAAAACACTGAATAGCAGGAAATGCACTTGGTTTCCAGAAACAATGCAAGGGCAAGAAGGTAATGAGCCCTGCTGCTTATAGTGCGTGTCAAAGAGCGGCAGAGCAATTTTGCCACTTCAACTGCTGGCTGAGACAGTAGCCAACATTTGAGATTGTGTAAGGGGTATGGCATCTTCTTCCTCTAGAAGTGAGGACGAGGGTGAGGCAAGCTCTGGGGTCATTTAGTTAAGTTTCGTTTTTGGTTGTAATTAGGGCTGCAACTAACGATTATTTTCATAATCGATTAGTTGGCCGATTTTATTTTTTCGATTAATCGGATAAAAAAATTAATGTAAATTTTTCATTTATTTAAAATTATTTAATAAACAAACAGAATGTTAAAAACAAGCAGCAGAATAAAAAAAACTTTGATAAAATGCATTTCTTGTTTTTATTTCCCAACCTGCCCCCCCACCCCAGTTATGCACATTTGAGCCCAGGCTTCCCACACTGCCTCCCAGATGTCACATACCCCCAGATATACCAAACTGCTTCCTAAGATATGCTTTATAGCCCCAGATATGCCACTCTGTCTTCCCCAGATACGCCACAGTGCCTCCCAGGAATATGCATATATCCTATATGCCTTATACTCCCAGATATGCCACTACTCCGCCCTCACCATATATGCCGTATATCCCCTATATGCCTTATACCCCCCAGATATGCCATAGTGTACTCATAGATTTGCAGACTCGTTCGCAGCACACTGACACAATACTTTTATATATAAATACAGGGTTAATCTTCACTGCCCCCAGGATTTAGATTCCCCTTAGTTTGTACCCCTTTACCTCTAACTGCACCTTAAGTTAACATAATTAAATTAACTCTCAGGCCTCAGCATTAAATTAACCCTGAAACCCCATTAACCATAGCTGCCCCTAAATTAACCCTAAACGGCCCAAATATTACTTTTATACTCACAGTTAGATGAGTGTCAAACATACCTTTTGGCATTATGGCCAAAAAGTTCAACCTTGGTTTCATCAGACCATAACACATTTTCCCATGTGCTTTTGGGGGACTTGATGTTTGTTTTTGCAAACTTCATCCGGGCTTGGATGTTTTTTGTTTTTTTTTATGAGAAAAGGCTTCTGTCTTGCCACCCTACCCCATTCATATGAAGAATAGGTGAGAGAGTTGTCACATGTAGCACACAGCCAGTACTTGCCAGAAATCCCTGCAGTAGGCCTCTTGTAAGCCTCCCTGACAAGTTTTCTTCTTGTCTTTTCATCAATTTTGGAGGGACATCCACTTCTTGGTATTGTCTCTGTTGTGCCATATTTTCTCCAGTTGTTGATGACTGTGTTCACTGTGTTCCATGGTATATCTTATGCTTTGGAAATTCTTTTGTAAATTCTCAGTTTATTGATAGATTCATGACAGAAGATACCAGAGTACAACACAGTGCATCAAAATGTTACACAGTCATGACTAAGTAAGCATAGTCCTCATAAAGACAGTAGGTAAAGCATCTTCCAGAAAACCGTTCAAGTAAGTACAATTCACAGTAGTATACATAGTAAAAATGACGGTTGTAAGGTGGCGCATTGATAGCAACATGAGACACATAACTGCAAAAATAGATTGTTCATTGACAAGTGTACAACCGAGCATTGAGCTAGAATATATATTGGTGTGGTATCTGTCGGAAGTGTAAGACCAGCACGAGAGACAATTAGTCAGGCCGGATTGAGATACCTGGAGAATCACGGCGTATTGGAAAAACATAAAGGAACCCATAAACATAACAGAAAAGAAGATAAAAACAGAAACTATGCGTGCGTCGGCAGCTGCAGCTAGCAGAATGAATAGTGAAACAATGTATTATTAGTATGAAAGGGGATATAGGTCCCGAATCACAGTGTCCCCAAGAGGTCAGGCCAAAAGTGGTGATAGGCAGGTCTATCAGACACCGTTTAGTAACTCAGGGAATCCAGGGGAGGCAGTAAGGTCTTTCCACCAGAACCAACGCCTATTGTATTGAAGTTCCTTCCCACGGGAGGTCCACACCAATTCCTCCATTTGGGAAATGAAATGCATTTTGCTGAGCCAGATGTGTACTGGGGGGGCTTCCTTCCTCCTCCAGTAGAGGGGTATCACTGCTTTGGCTGCACTGAGGATATGATAGGTGACTGAGTGCTTGTAAGCAGTGATGGAGAGGTGGGTGTAGTGCGGTTATACTGCTTCTGGAGTTAGGACATAGGCTGGATCATTAACTTCACGCAACACCCGTTCCACAACTTTCCAATAAGGGACGACTAAAGGACACTCCCACCATATGTGGAGAAAGGTGCCAGGCCCGCTCTCACATCTCCAGCATAAATCAGGGACCTATGGAAGGAATTTATGTAGATCATGTGGTACACGATACCACCTGATAAGTAGTTTGTACGATGCTTCCTGTATCCTGCTGGCCAGGGCACCCTTATGCGTTAATTGGATTATTTTATCCCAGTCAGCAGTGGTGGAAATGCGCGGGAACTCGCGTTCCCAAAGGGCCAAAAAGTAAGCTTTGTGATTGGCATCTAAGGCCAGTAACATGGAATACAGCATGGAGATTAGGCGGGGTGGCTCAGAAGATGCAGAGCAGAGGTGTTCAAAGGCCGTCAAGGGTCTACAGTATTCGGAACGTCGGGTCAGGGAGGTGATGTAGTGTGTCAATTGAATGTAAAAAAAAGGGGTCCTGGGCACGCGGGGGCCGTGATCCCAGTAGGTCTTTCATAGGTTTCAAAATACCATCAGCATAGACATGGCAGAGACGCAGAATGCCCGTGGGTGTAGGCGAAAACCCTCTCGAACGCCCGGTGAGATATCCGGGTGGGAAAGCTGGGTTATCAGAAATGGGAGAAAGAGGGCTCGGGTGTGCCAGCAGTTGCCCTTTAGTGATGTACTTTTTAAAGATGCGCAAAGTTGGCGAAATGGTAGGGTGTTTAACATGTGAGAATTGGCTGGACATGATCGGGAGCCAAGGATAAGAATGGATGGGGTGCAGGAGCATCTCCTCCTCCAGCTGTATCCATTGCTTGGGGGCATGTATCGACCATTCAATAAGCCTATGTGTGCCGCATGGTAGTATAGTTCTAAACCCACCCGCCTAGTTTGGGTCGCACGAGGTGGGAGAAGGCCAGGTGATGAGTAGAGGAGGACTAAATGTATTTCAGCAATACCCAGTGACATTGTTTAAAGTAGGGCCGGGATATGAATATTGGTAGCGTGTGGAATAAATACAGAAATCTCGGCAGTATATTCATTTTCACCACCGAGATTCTACCAAACCATGAGACATGTGGGAAGGACCATTGACGTAAATCTCGTGACACTCGGTCCAGAAGGGGGACGAAGTTTAGAGAAAACAATAAAGAGAGGTCCTCTGGGATCTGTAATCCCAGGAACTTAAAACTGGTAACGCACCACTTAATAGGGAAGCATGTACTCAGTGTATGTTTTACCGATTCCGGGATTCGGACTCCCAAGATTTTTGAGTTATCCAAGTTAATTTTATAATTGGATATCTGTTGGAAAGCCTCTAGTTCTTGTAAAAAGTTAGGTAAAGATAAGAGGAGGTCCGTCAACATTCCAAGCATGTCATCTGCAAATAAGGCTAACTTATGCTCTGTACTTGAGGATTTTACACCTTTAATGTCGGTGTTAGACCGTATGGCATTTGCGAGGGATTCCATGCCAACGATAAACAAGATGGGAGAGAGGGGGCATCCCTGGCATGTACCATTGGACAAAATAACTTGGTCCTAGAGGGAGCCATTAACTCTTATTCTAGCGTAAGGGTTCAAATACAAGGCGGATATCCAGTTACAGAATGCTTCTCCCAGGCCCAAGTGGCGGAGAACCTGAAAGAGTCAGTAGAGACTAAGGTCAGAGGGGTATTTGATTTGTTAACCTGGGCGATCACATCCAGTGCTCATATGGTGTTGTCCCGCGCCTCCCGACCCGGGACAAAGCCCACCTGGTCCAGATGAATTATGCCAGGTATGAGGGGTTTAAGACGTGTCGCCAAGATTTTTGCTAATAGTTTAATGTCGGTATTAAGTAAAGATATTGGTCTATAATTACCACAGAGGTCGGCATTCTTGCCGGGTTTCAGTATGAGAGTTATATGGGCCATGTTAGTGTGGGGGTCAAAATGAGCGCCTTTCGTCATACCATTAAACAGGGTTTTCAGGGCCTGGGCTCTTGCCATTGGGTAGGGACTTAATAGCAGCCTCGACTTCAGCGAGGTCAATTGGGGCGTCTAATAGTGCAGAGTCCTCTCTAGATATACGGATCGGGAAAAATTTATTCAAGTTGCGTTGTAGAGAGTCCTTAGAGGCAGGTGCTGAGCCGGGAGCCGGAGGCAACCCGTATAGTGAAGTGTAATAGGCGTGAAAGCAAGCCGCTATGTCAGGGGTGGAATGGTGAGTTTTACCAGAGTGGTCACGTATCTTCGAGATAAAGGACATAGTCCGTTTGGCCCGAACAGCCCTAGCCAGCAGCTTCCCTGCTTTATCACCTAGTTCATAGAAATGTCGTTGTGTCCTCTAAGGAAGCTATTTCGTTAGTAAGGTGTATAATTTCGCCAAGCGCGAGATATGCATGCAAAAGTGACCATTTGGGATAGAATAAAGCCTATGATAAAAATACATCTCCCCTCAGAGTCCTTCCAGATGTCAACTAGTTGGAAAGGTAAAGACGTATGCAATAAAATAGCAACACCATTGGTTTTAGTGTCGCGGGACAAAAAAGTATGTTTGGGGAAAACGTTTCGCGCATAGTGTCGGCTCTTTACCGTCCCTAAAGTGAGTTTCTTGGATGAAAGCCACCTTAGATTTAGTGGACTGCAAGAAGTGGGATAACCGGGATCGGCTTTCCGGGTTATTGAGACCCCTAACGTTTAGGGTGACAAAATTAACTGTGTTGGAATACATGGATACGACACCTGAAAGGACCGAAGGCTGCCAGCCAGACAACACGCATCATGAGAACAACAAAAACTGAAAACGAAAACGGTGAAGTAGCGTAGAGTACGGAAATCCCGCAAAGCGGGTTCCAACTTGATGAAGGAACCTCAAAAGGAGGGCCATTAAATCCATAGGATGGATTTGACCGAAAACCAGGATCGCTGGGGATCCGGATGGGCAGCTCAGGGGGGTGTGAGATTTAAAGGAGTCTAACATAAGGAAGTAAAGAGACGGGTAAAAAGGGAATGTGAGGAACATGTGTAGGCACCATGTCCCACTGCTTAGACAAACAACATAAAGCTGACAAGGCAGCTTGGCATAAATAAATCGGCGTGTAGGAAACATTATGTAGACATGAATGTATATGGGGGGGTGTGTACGTGAGCAACGAGGCAGAGCGCTACAGTTATTAGGAGCGAATACTCTGCATAAAAGTATGTAACAAAAATCTGTCTGGCAGAGTCACGAAAACAAAAATAAGAGTGCTATTGACACTAAGGCGCCTTCCACACATGCGAAGTAACAGCGAGAACCAAGTGTGGTGCAAGGAAATATGCGCGTATCATAGTGGTTACAATGAGTAAGATGAAGCCGGCATAAGGCTTATGTGGCTGAAGGTATGTTCAAGCTTGGCACGAACATAGTTACATAGTTACACAGTTCATAAGGTTGAAAAAAGACCTAAATCCATCAAGTTCAACCCTTCTACCTTACCTTCCTATTCTTGATCCAAAAGAAGGCAAAAAAACCCTAATTAAGCTATTTCGAATTCTGCCATCAGGGGGAAAAAAATCCTCCAAGAGGCAATCGGATTTCTCCTTGGATCAAGAAGCTCTAAAATATTAATGTTATTCTATTTATATCCCTGTATATCATGCCTTTCTAAGAAAATATTGAGGCCCCTTTTGAAGGTATCTAATGTATTGGATAACACTACCTCCCTTGGAAGTGAATTCCATACCTTAATTGTCCTCACTGTGAAGAATCCCTTCCTTTGTCGTCTATGAAACCTGCGCTCTTCCAGTCTCAGAGGGTGACCTCTTGTTCTTTGTATATTTCTGTTAATGAACAGGTCACCGAAGAGCTCTTTATATTGGCCCTGCATATATTTGTATAATGTTATCATATTCCCTCTGAGATGCTGTTTTTCCAGTGTATATAATTTTAACTTTTTTAGTCTCTCTTCATAACTAGTATCTCCCAATCCCCTTATTAATTTCATAGCCCTCCTTTGCACTTTTCCATAATGTCCTTTTTAAGGACCGGTGCCCAGAATTGTACCGCATAAGTGGGATATCCTGTCCTTCGATGACCTTCTGGGTTACGTCAGCAGTGACGCAACCCGGAAGGGAATGCCCGATGGCGCGTTTGCAACTGCGCGATCGCGCGATCGGGCAGTTTACAGTTTCATGCCGGAAGCTGTTACAGGCGATCGGACAGCAGAAAGCCGGCATGCCTGCATGGCATGTTTGGTCTCCCTGAAACCAGCACATCACAGGCATAAGGACGCAATGTACGATGGGGCCCAAAAGTTATGTACCCATCATATTTTGGACATTATGCATTTAATAATTTTACCCTGTGTCCCTTGATACCCTGTCTCCATACCCCAGGGAGATGTAGCCAGGATGTCTGGTTCTTCACTCTTCCACAGGCATACCTTCCTGTCCCAGGGGACAATACCCAGCATGGGGTAATCAAGTTGTATTTTGGGTTCCGACTCCAAAAGGAAAGGTGTGAACAAATGTTACTGGACTTAGCCTCAAATCCCTTAACCCATTCAGTGCCAAGCCCCAGTTACTCATGCCGTGGCATGACAATCAGCACAAATGGGGAAACATCCGAAGCCAGGCGAATTCAAATACCTCGGTCAAGTCGTTCTTCCAGAACTTCACCAATGCCGATTCCCGCGACTCCATGCAGAAGGCCTCACCACCTGGCAGCCCTGGGAGCCAGTTCTCGGACTTGCCATCTGAATCCGGTCAAGATCCTATGCATCTGCAACCTAATTCAGAAGAGGATAATTGGCACAGCACTTTGAAAGACCTACCTACTAAAGCCGATCTTATTTCCATCATTGCTGAGGCCCATGCGCCTCTAAAAGTAGACCTTTCCGACATCAAAAAGGACCTGCAGCAGATGGGGGACCGGGTCTCTACCCTAGAAGCTGACACGGTTACCACGCGCTCAACCGTCAACACTATCTCGGACCAACTACATACACAAGCCACGACAATCCAACGCTTGATGCAGAAGATTGAAGATTTAGATAACCGTGGCCGCAGGTCTAATCTAAGAATCCGCGGCATCCCGGAGACGGTTCTTGGTTCGGAAGTGATTAATGTCATCAGCACCATTTTCAACCGACTACTCCGACGACCGGAGGACAACGTAATCAAGTTTGACCGGGCTCATCGAGCCTTAAGGCCTAGACAACCAGATGATCGCCCTCCACGTGATATTATCTGCTGCCTTACGGAATATGTAGTCAACGACACCATACTTGCTGAATATCGCAGAGCCGGTACCTTGTAGTGGGAAGGACACAACATTCAGGTATTCCCTGATTTATCTCCTATTACGCTCCTATATCGTCGGATCCTTCGCCCTCTTACCTCTGCCCTAGCGAGGCCGCTATCTTATATCAGTGGGGATTTCCTTTCTCTCTAATGGTCCGTAAAGGCCCAGACCGGTATACCGTATGCTCTGTGGCAGATGTCCCTGGGTTGCTTGAGAAGTTGGGCCTACCGGCTATTGCTGTCCCAGACTGGGAACTCTCTTACATGCCTCCGCCTAAACTAAGCGACCCGAACCGAGACTGCATGTCCAAACCACAACGCCGGCGTAAACCACGGCAAGGTGACTCTCTACCTACCTGAACGGCTCTCCGGATTCTCTGCATTTGTTCCATCGCCTCTACACTTATATAACTCTTTCATTTGATTTTTCATGGATTTTTGGTTACAAGCAACGATTATTTCCCTCGTTTTTTCTCTGCGAACTTTTCACACTGCACTGATGCCTCTCTCTTGGACGTCTTGACGTCTGCCTTCCTCACATATGCAGATTCCAAGGCTCCCATCGGGGAAATTTCCAGGACCCTCTACATTACCTGTGGTCCACCATGCTTTTTATCCCGGACTGGACTGCCCCTGTAGACGGTCTGCTCACGTTCGCAAGTGTTATGCGAACGTGTCCTTGTGCCAACTGATAGGTATGGAGTTTGGTATGAAAATGATCACTAAGACCAGAGAATTATGATGATCCCAGACCAAAGTTGAGCAGATATAACCTTCAGAAGGTCATAGTTCTGAACCCCCTACTCCCATCCCCTTGCTCAGGTAACAGGAAAAGGGTGATCTTGGGGGGGATAAAAAGGTAGGCAATTGGTAATGGGGAGAGCCTGTTTTTACCATCACAGAGACAACATCAAGGCTCCAAGGAAGTATGGTATGATACCTTTTATTTTACACTGTTTTGTACTATTTAAGTCTATGTCTCTTTTTATATGCATTTTTGTGTAACAGCAATGTGACCCATTTTATACTCAGATTAAACATTTTTAATCAGTTCTGTCTTTGTTCTCTAATCGAATTCAGCCTAGAGATAGCCTTTTGTATACATATAGATATGTCACGTTACTAAGCGGTTAACTATATAGATATCAGTTTGGGGATTGTGTGGTTATCGCAGTCTGATTGTTTTTGAGTAACCTAAGACGCCCGGTTTTAAAGTTCTTGGTGGTGGCAGCGTGTTTTACACTGGGAGTTTTGGGGTGACTGGTTGGGGTTGGTGGTGGTTGCTTGGTGCCCTGCGGGGAAAGTGACCAAACGCGCCATAAGTCTGGTTGGCGTTTGACCCTTGTTACACCCATACTTCCACGTCGCGGCTCGGCCGATAGCCCTGCCCGTGACACTGATTAAACGCCGATTTTAGTCAACTTTAAGCAGTGGGTCCGCGGAGCAAGATGGTTATGCGTCCATCTTGGTAGACAGTCGGCCACGCCCCTCTTGGAAATTCTTTTGTACCCTTTTCCTGACTGATATCTTTCAACAATGAGATCCCTCTGATGCGTTGGAAGCCGCCTGCGGACCATGGCTTTTGCTCTGAGATGCAACTAAGCAAATGGCAGGTAAATCCTACTAGAACAGCTGAACTTTATTTGTGATTAATCAATCACTTTAAATGATGGCAAGTGTGTAATGACTTTTATTTAACATGAGTTTGAATGTGATTGGTTAATTCTGAACACAGCCCCAGTTATAAGAGGGTGTGCACAATCATGCAACCAGGTTATTGTGAGTCCCCCCCCTTCAAATATTTCAGTTTGTTTTGCAATCGAATTGTTCACGTTATAGGTCACATTAAAGGTGGAAACAATTCGGACGTGATTTATCTTTGTCTAATTCTTTAACATCACAAGAACCTGGCATTTTAACAGGGGTGTGTAGACTTTTTATATCCACTGTAAGCGTGAGACTTATATTTGTGTGTCATGATTCCACCCTGCTAGCCTGGACCATGCATAATTATTTCACGGTCATGTCCGTTTCCAACCACTAGCGATTATCATGTCCAGCTGCAGTGTATCACCTGATCAAGCCAGGCTTTATAAACCTGCCCAGCCCTTCAGTCTGGGCCTTGTCATGATGTTTTAGGACTCCTGTTTGATTCCTGATCTGCTCCTGTTTGATTCCTGATCTGCTCCTGTTTGATTCCTGATCTGCTCCTGTTTGATTCCTGATCTGCTCCTGTTTTGGTTCCTGTGTTGTTCCTGAGTTGCGGCCAGCGCCCCACTAGTGAACTCCCAAGATGAGTGCCCTGCATCGGGACTCCCAAGATGAGTGCCCTGCATCCGGACTCCCAAGATGAGTGCCCTGCATCCGGACTCCCAAGATGAGTGCCCTGCATCTGGACTCCCAAGATGAGCACCCTGCAAGTGGGCAACCTGCCGTGTGCCCTGCAAGTGGGCAACCTGCCGAGGGTGCCCCATCCCGAGGGCTTCCTGCCGAGTGTGCCCCATCCCGAGGGCTTCCTGCCGAGTGTGCCCCATCCCGAGGGCTTCTTGCCGAGTGTGCCCCACCCCGAGGGCTTCCAGCCAAGAAACTTTCCTTGCTTCTAGTTCTGCTCTTTGCTTCAGTTCTGCTTCCCTTATGAGAGGTGCCCCACCCGTGTGTTCTGTTTGTCTCGGTCTGCAGTCTAAAGGTATGTCTCAGTGCTATGTGTTTGGATTACATGTTTGGTTTGTTCCGTACCACTGTCATGCAGGGATTAGAGTACTTTGGCGTAGTGGTGGGCTAAGCATACTATGGCCATAAGATGTGACAGACTCTCCAATAGTTATCAAATAGTCCTAGGCTAGTTTCTGTATAGGGGTGTCCTGTCTTGTTCATGTCTGTAGTATCCCCTGCACCTGGGCTCCTTCTCTGCCTGTGTACCCGGTTCGTGACATTGTGTTATTGGTCCCTTGGGTGGAGTATCCAAAAGAGCAGGATGAGCTGGTGCTCCAACAGCCTTATAAAACCCAGACCAGGATATACAGGTGACTCTACCTACAGCTCACCTGGTCTAATTTTGAGGGTTTGAAAAGTACCAGCTTTGTGCCTTTTGGACTCCTTCTTATCCTAGCCAAGTAAGATGCTGGGCAAAAAAAACCTTGCTGGTTTTAGTTTGTTTTGGTGCAGCGTTTTGTTAGGAACTGAGTGGTTCCCCTGAGGTTATCGCTGAATAATTATTTACTTTGAAATTTATTGAGAGGTTATGTATGTTACTACACTCAGCTTGTGATAGAGGGATTATATCAAGGGATGAATATCAATGTTTAATGGTTAGGCATCCTCGTTTAGCCATATTCTACCATCTTCCAAAGATTCAGAAATCCTTAGAAAATTCTTGTACACCTTATGCCCTCATACTTGAGAGAGAGAGAGAGAGAGTACAGAACTTATTGGTATATTAGAAAAGACAACTTGGGCTGATGATCTTTACTTAGTCACTGCAGACATCCAAGCTTTATACACCTCTATTAGACATCAGGATAGTGTCAAGGGAGTGATGAATGTCAAACGATTTTGACTTTTTGAACCCCCCCACATAGAAAATTTATTGAAGACAGTATGAATTTGATTTTAGAATCAAATTATTTTTTATTTGAATGGCGATATGTTTTTGCAGATATGCGGCACGGCGATGGGTACCCGTTTTGCTGCCAGTTATGCCAACTTGTTTTTGGCTGACTGGGAGAGAGACAATATTTTTGTTACCCACCGCCATGCCAACCTTTATCTGTATACACGTTATATTGCTGATTTATTTATCCTTTGGAAAGGGAATTTGGAATCTCTGGAATTTTCTGAATTTGAATAATGATATACTGGGTGTGAAATCCGTATATGAGGTGACTAGAGAATCGATTAATTTTTTGGATTTATCTGTCTTTACTGACAGAGAAACTAAGAGCTTTAGGACTACTACATTCTTCAAATCCGTCGATAAAAACACCTATCTCAAGGCCAATAGTTGCCATGATAAAAAATGGATTAACATACCTAGGTGCCAATTTATAAGAATAAGGAAAAACTGTTCTAGAATAGAGGATTATACAAGCAGGAGTCATCAAAGATAGGTTCTTGGGGAAAAGGGGTATGATAAAAATCTAGGTAAGGAGAATGGATAGAAATAAATTTATTACTCAAGATAAGTGCATCATGACATATAAAAAATGTAAGATCGATAAAGTCAATGATACTACTTTTACACAATCATCTAATGATATCTTTAATTTAAAGGTTTATTACCACATATTCAGACCATATATCCGTTATTAGAAACATTCTAGATAAACATTGGCATATTATTAAAAATGCTTGGAAATATTCTACCTGGTAAAAGTCGAATAATATGTAGAAAAGGTGGCAATCTAAAAACTATTTTAGCTCCGTCAGATATTACAAAAAATTTAAATCTGGTAAATCAAATTGTTTTCTTACTTCAATTAAAGGCCGGTACAGATGCAGTTGTAACCACTGCATTGTGTGTGTCATGCCTTTCAGCACGTTTTTATGTTATGTTGTCATTATTTACTGTGTTCCATTGTCTTTAGAGGTGCATTTAGTATTTTTACCTAGTGACCTTTTTTGCATACCACAACTTTGTAGTTTCAGACTAACAAATTGTTACTTGTGAGCCACTGTAACTACCCATCATCCTAGTGGGCCAGGAAATGAGGTCACAGGAAAAGTGTCAGCAGCCATCTTGCCTTGCAACAGTTTAGTAGTTACAGTACAGCACCAGAGTCATCCAGCTCCATCTTGGTTATCAGCCTATCTTTAGCATCGCTGATGGGAATAGTTAGACTAGAGTGTTAGGATACTTTATGTACTGTATATACTGATTGAATGTTATTTTCCCAGTTTTAACTTACCTACAATAAAAGTTGATATATGCACCCAGCGTCTGCCTCGATGAATTGTTAAGGGAGAAGAGTTTAGCTGCCTGTCTAATTATACCTCAACCACATGTAAGGAGGACAGAACAGTGTGCCCTAAAAAAAATGGTTAATTTTAAGAGTTTTGTGAATAAATTTTCAAATCCAAAGACATCTTACCTGTAATTCTACACACGTTATTTACCTTTTGGAGTGCCCTTGTGGCCTCCAATATGTTGGGCGGACATGTAGGAAATTTTAAAAACGTTTATATGAACATACAAGGATACGACCAACATACAGTATCTAAAAACTTTAAAGAATATCACACTAGAGATGATTCCAAGTTGATAGCATTTGCCATTGAACAAGTTGTTTTAGGTCCAAGGAAGGGTAATAGGCACATCATGCTACAAAAACATGAACCATTCTGGATCCTTACCCTAAATACCTTAGTGCCTCAAGGTTTAAATGATAACTGTGATCTGGTTCCTTTCTTGGAATAAAAAATTGTTGGTTCTTTTCTTTCATGATTATTATAGACATATATACATTTTTTATTCACATATGTATTACATACATATTTACATTTCTATGTCTACACATATCCTTTCAATCCATATTTGTATTATTATTATTATTATTATTTATTGTTTTATATAGCGCCATCAAATTCCGTAGCGCTGTACAATGGGTAGACAGGACATAACAAGTAGCATTTAACATAACAAATTGACTTAGAGACAACAGGTGTTATTTTATTATAGACATAATACATTTTTATCCATATGAGTATTATATATATATATATATATATATATATATATATATATATACACACACGTATGTCTTTAAATATCCTTTCAATTGATATTTGTATTGCTACTTACCTTGTTATTTTATTTATATCTATAATATATATATTGTGACAAACCCTGTGGCATGAGGGCCATACATGTCACATTTAGAGGTCCTAAGCACAGTCCCCTACGGCAATCAGAGTCGGGAACACCAGCTTTGAATAAAACAGCACTTTATTTTAACTCATAAAAAGAAAACCTAGCTCCCAATTGGAGCCCTCTCTAACTAAACTATGCTGGTCCAGACTGACCAGCCTAATCACCCACTAACTTGACCTCCCCACAAGACCCAGCTAAGCCAGGCTCTGGAAAACCTCCCCCAGACAGCAGACAAAATGTCCAGACAGGTATTGCCTCACTTGGCTCAGGGATGGTCTTCTGTTTTAGGGGCGTCTGGTTCCCTGATTCCCATTGCTTCCTCGCTATGCAAGGCATCATAACTTGCCATGAGCTGGAAGTCTCAAGGTTTGCCGAAGTCTCAGGTGATGCTGCAATCTCGCAATGCTTTAGAGGCTCATAAACAAGCTGACCACTGAGAGAGCTGTGCGCCTTTTTCACACAGCTGAAGTTTTTTCGAAACGCTGGTCAGTCTGTAAACTGCCGCGGCATTAAAGGGGTTAACGCTGCACTGACGCTCTCATGGAGCTCCATGAGAGCGTCAGTGCAGCGTTGACCCTTTAAATGCCGTGGCATTTTAGGGGTTAATATACCAGTTTTGTATGGGGCTCTGCTGCTGGTGGTCTGCCTGGAAGCAGACCAGCAACAGCAAAAATGAGCCTCCACAAGACCTTTGATCAGTCCTGTAGGACTGATCAAAGAGACTCCTCCCTGCAATCTCCGGTCTACAGGAGATTGTGTCCCTGCCAGAGGCAGCTTCAGGGACAGGGAGACAGGGTTCTTCGGTCTCCACGTGAGTGTGGAGACCAGCCCCCACCCCCTCCTTTGCTCAATTAACCCCTACTCCCTCTCTTGCTCAATTAACCCCTTCAATGCCGCGATTGTGTATGACCCCCATCGCAGCATTGCAGGGGTTAATATTAATCCCCACAAACTTGTGGGGACTAAATATCACTCAGTGCTGTTCTTCAATGGTTAAAAAAAATGTTAAATTTAAAAAAATAATTAAAAAATTAACAGCACTGACCTGAAAGTCCAGGGTGCTTCCAGTTCAAATGCTGAGCTAGGCTGATGACTTTTATTTAACATGAGTTTGAATGTGATTGGTTAATTCTGAACACAGCCCCAGTTATAAGAGGGTGTGCACAATCATGCAACCAGGTTATTGTGAGTCCCCCCCCTTCAAATATTTCAGTTTGTTTTGCAATCGAATTGTTCACGTTATAGGTCACATTAAAGGTGGAAACAATTCGGACGTGATTTATCTTTGTCTAATTCTTTAACATCACAAGAACCTGGCATTTTAACAGGGGTGTGTAGACTTTTTATATCCACTGTAAGCGTGAGACTTATATTTGTGTGTCATGATTCCACCCTGCTAGCCTGGACCATGCATAATTATTTCACGGTCATGTCCGTTTCCAACCACTAGCGATTATCATGTCCAGCTGCAGTGTATCACCTGATCAAGCCAGGCTTTATAAACCTGCCCAGCCCTTCAGTCTGGGCCTTGTCATGATGTTTTAGGACTCCTGTTTGATTCCTGATCTGCTCCTGTTTGATTCCTGATCTGCTCCTGTTTGATTCCTGATCTGCTCCTGTTTGATTCCTGATCTGCTCCTGTTTGATTCCTGATCTGCTCCTGTTTTGGTTCCTGTGTTGTTCCTGAGTTGCGGCCAGCGCCCCCCCCATCGCAGCATTGCAGGGGTTAATATTAATCCCCACAAACTTGTGGGGACTAAATATCACTCAATGCTGTTCTTCAATGGTTAAAAAAAATGTTAAATTTAAAAAAATAAGTAAAAAATTAACAGCACTGACCTGAAAGTCCAGGGTGCTTCCAGTTCAAATGCTGAGCTAGGCTGATGATGATCAGATCACTCCTGGCCAATAGGAGTGATCTGATCATTATGGCAGCCCCTGGATGACCCTGTCCTACAAAGAGAGAGGGGTCATCTAGGATAATTATGAAAAAACACAAATTATTAATAAAAAAAATACATAATTATTACCTGATCACTTGTCGGTGACATTTTAAGTCGCTGATTATTGATCGGTCCCCCTGGTCAATGTCAGCGGCCTAAACCTGTCACTTATAAGTAATCTGATAAAAAAAATATTTTAAAAAGTTTAAAAATCGAAATGCGGGTGTTCCAGTGTCACGACAATGTCTGAGAAATATGACGTATCTATGCATGTGGGGTATCGCTGTACTCAGGGGTTTTTACTGAACACAAATAAAGACCTATTTTGTTTTTTCACACATCCACTCCAAAATAATCATGGTGAAACCGCAAAGTGGATGTGAAAATGTTTTTCTTTTTTGTTAGACTTAATTTGGAAGGCGCCGGTGTGAAATCAGCTGCATGGGATGGGCCAATACGCCCCTAACTAGATTCCCTGAGCTGTCTAGTTTAAGGAAATATATAGTTTTAGGGGGTTAAAATTAAATATGGGATGTCTACCGTGTCCCAGATGAGACCTGGACCCAGCAAACTAATCTGTCAAAATTCCATGTTTGAAAACTGAAATGCCCATGTTCCAATTTTGAACCCGCAGTGCCAAAGAGACATGCCCTACCCATGTACATGGGGTATTCCTGTACTTGGGTGTTTCTAAATACAAATCACAAGTTGTTTCAGTCATTTTATGTACCTAGGAAAAAAAAAATACTGAAATACTGTGTTCGGATTAAATGGGTTTGTTAAAAATGAAAAAAATGAAATTTTACTGCAATGTTTAGAACAAACTGGCAATAAAATGGTTAAATAAAAGTGTTAAAATACCCCAAGTAAAATACTTTGGGATGTCATCTTTCAAAAAATATTTACTTTTGTTGGGCAGTTTTTCTTTTTCTAGCCGCCATTGCGGCGCAACTCCCAGGATACAACATTTTAAAAAAATCTTGCTTAGAAACAGCAATGCGTGTCATTTATATTTAACCCTGTAAGTGCCAAAATAAATGAAAATACCTGGCATATGAGGTGTTTCCAAAAACAGGACAAATACCCAAATACACTTTTGGAGTTTTTTGGTTTATATATATAATTATTATTTCACTAATAGATAAGAGAGAAATTACAGTTGAAGAAAGACATAGCAGAAACACAAAAACGGCTCCGGTCTTTTAGCGCCGCCTTAGTTTCAAAATCCCGATCCTGAAGGGGTTAATGGAACCTGTATCTCTTTTAGAATACAAATATTATTTTGAGTGATGGTTCTTATTTTCTCAAACTCCATACAGTAATCAGTTACAAATGATAAAATGTGTTAATCACCATTGTTAGTACCATCCATTCTACCAGCTTTAATATTAATTGAATTATTATCCAAAAGAGTATCTCTGTCACTATATTTGGCATTAACATAGCCTCTATTAATCACTTCCAACGGATAGCCTCTATAGAAATCTGAATCTTGCTTGCTGTTCAAACTCCAGGGACAATATCTCCTAAGATGTAGAAATTCTGTTAATGGTTTATTATTTACTCCATACCTCAGGTGGTCAACTGAAATAATGTAATAATGTATTCTCCGCTAAGGGTTTCCTGTAACCTTCACATCTAAGAATGAGATACTCATATGGTCACAACTCATGGTGAATTCTAAATTAAAATCATAGTTGTTAAAAAGAATTTTGCACTCCCATTTCAAATCAATATATAATCCGATCGCACCAAATAGACGACCTGGAGGGATTAGAATCACCAAAAACCTGGTACCACTACCACCAACCCAAAAACAGGTTGGCATACCAAGGGGGTACCCTGTTAAATGTCAATTGTTTTGTACGTAAGATCTTGTTAAAGACGTTTTTTGACAGGGAGAATTGCGCAGCAAATGGTAATACCGTATTTGCTCGATTATAAGACGAGGTTTTTTTCAGAGCAAATGTTCTGAAAAATACCCCTCGTTTTATAATCGGGGTCGTCTTATAATCAGACCTCAAATAGGTCTGACTATGAGACTAAGATCCAGATCCCCCGCAACGCTGCAGGGGACATGGATCCTCCTGTCGCCCCCCCAACTTACCGGGGCTTCTGAGTCCCCGGTGTGTAGCCGGGCAGCGTGTAGACGTCTACGCGATTCGCGTAGACAACTTCCGCTGCAGCCGGAAGGAGGTGCGGTTAGCAGCAGGGGTTGTCTGCGTCCATCGCGCAGACCTTCCCCGGCTGTCAGAGATCAGAGTTCCCCTCGCTGAGGAATTCTCTCTGACAGCTGGGGAAGGTCCTACCCCTAGAAGTAGGGGTCCAAGTTGACTCTACGGGCACAACATATAATGGTCAATGAGGTAAAGAAGACCCTAAAGTAACCACTAAAAGCTTGAAGAATTCATTGGAACTGGTAATAATTTGTGACCATACACAAAACATAGAGTCCATGGCAGAACACCATGGAGGGAGCTGCTGCTCTCCAATAAAGCTCTTGAAGTACAGTCCAAAGAGCACCTTGACCTTTTTTGTGGACTGATGAAACTAAGGTTGAATTGTTCATAAAGTATGGTGGAGAGAGCATCATGCTTAACGGTTGCTTTGTTGCATCTGGCCATGGATAGCATGCCATCATCGAGAGGACAACAAGGTATTATAAAGGATAATGTAAGGATGGCTGTCCGCCGGCAATCACTTCCTAAGCATAATCGAGGCATGTAGCAACACAACCCCTGAAGAGCAAACACAAGCGCCATTGAGTGAATGATGTTGCTGCCACTCACAAAATGGAGTTCACAGAGGGTCTATCCAGATATCTATGCAGGTACTGCATTCAACCATGCAAGGTCAATGGAGCCCAGCTCACTAATCAGTGTGATTAGTAAAAAAAAAAAAATGTAAAAAATATGGTAGCTTGTAAAAATAATTCCCCACTGTCACCAAAAAAGTGCCTATATATATAAATCCTACAATTTGTGCTATACCTTCACAAAAATTCCTGCATGGAAAGTTAAAATATTGGCATTATAAATGTCCATAGGGTGCTTAGTTTTTAAAAATGTATGATTTGATGGGGTAAACTGAATTGGCCGGCTTTAAAGATGTCCCAAATATGTAGGCACAGAATGACCAGATGTCTAAATGGCAAAAAATACATACCTCATAAAGGTGTCCTTTTACCTCCCAAATAACCCAACAAACCCATGCATGTGGGGTATCTCTGTACTCAGGAGATGTTGCTGAACACATATTCGGGTGGTGTTTGACAGTGACATATACCAGGAAGGTGAATTTATACCTGGAGTACAACATGTGTGAAAAAAATACAAAAAAGATTTACTACCATGACGGTTGACTAAGGCTGGTGGTAGAATTACCTTGGGGTGTCTAGTTTTCTAAATAAATATATGGTTTGATAGGGTAAATTGCATTGGTCACTTCAAAGTTACTTGAAATAGCACATGGGGCAGAATGACCAGCTTTTGGGAAAAATGGTTTTGAAATAGCAAAACACTACTGGTACTTTTTGCCCCATAACATGCAGAAAAAAGCAAAAAAAAACATTGGGTATTTCTAAACTCAGGACAAATAGTAGAATCTATTTAGCAGGTTTTTTCATTAGTTTTTGCAGATGCATAAAATATATTTTTTTTAAAAGTGAGTTTTTTTTTAATCAAAAAATCACCATATTTTATTTTTTGTTTTTTTTTATATAGTAAATTAGATATGATAAAAAGAAACACCCTGTTTTTGTCCTGAAAAAAACAATATATATTATGTGTGGATGCACAAAATGAGAGAGAAGAAAATACAGCTAAACAGCAATACTGAAAAATGTTAAAAGAGCCTTTGTCCCAAAATGTACTACGAGTAAGAAACAATCTTGTCATTAAGTGGTTAACCAATAGAGACGCTGTGGAATGATCTCAAGAGAACTGTTAAGAACAGACATCCTAAAAATATCGCTAAGCTGAAGCAGTACTGTAAGGAAGAATGATCTAAAATTCCACCTGAAAGATGTGCAGGTCTGATCTGCAGCTACTGGAAGAGCTTGTTTCAGGTTATTGCTGCCAAAGGAGGTTTGACCAGTTACTAAATCCAAGGGTTTACTTACTTTTTCCACCAGCACTATGGCTGTTTAATAGGCGTGTTCAATAGACATGAAAGATTCTTTTTTTTTTGTATTTGCTCAATTATAAGACGAACCCCAAAAATGTGAATATTAATTTAGGAAAAAAGAAAAAGCCTGAATATAAGACGACCATATAGGAAAAAAGTTTTACTACGGTAGTAAATATTAATTCACATGTAAACTATTTTTTCATATTTAATAAAAACTATGATTGAGAAAAATGTTTTTTTGTTTATTTCCTTTTATTTGCCACTCGGCCCTCACTTATGCACATCTGCCCCCAGATATGGAACTGGATTGATGCGCCTGTGAACAGGATATGGGCCGATAAAACGTGGTGCGAATTTGCGGGTGGTACGCTGTAGAAAAGGACAGTGTGACTCCCATCTGTTTACAGAAAACCTTCCAGAACTGTGAGACAAACCGGTCCGAGATCATCTCTTCGGGGAGACCATGAAGCCGAACAATTCTTTGGTAGATGGTTATTTGTGTAATGGTATGAAATGACCCATTTGAGAAAAACGGTCAGTGATTTTCCATATTGTGGTACGACACGCTTCTTTCTCCACTATGGCCACCATAACTATTGCCCTACCCGAGAAAAAGGTGGGTCTTATCCCAGGATGTCCAGCAACTTTGGAGGAATGATGTAGAGTAAATATGTCCTCTCTGTAATGAGGGGGTGCCAGGTGAAGCAAAAGCTTGAGCCTTCTCAATGTGTCGAATCAATAGGGAAAAGATGCGGGCCGTAACTGCAGAAATGATAAGGTTACTAGGCACTATGGGTTCTGGACTGTGTGGTTCCTGAAAAAAGGACACTAGGGGGCGCTCGTGTATACCGGTTTAGGAAAATCGAAAAAATAAAACAGAAAAAAAACAAATGATTGCGTAGTATTGTATACAAAAAGTGGCGCTGTACGACTAAGTAATGCACTCACACTTTATGTAAACTTTCAGGCTTCAAAAACATCCAGTCCTCCGGGTAGATATATAATGGGAATATGCAAGGAAAGCAGAAGACACGTGGGAAACACAATGGTGTAGTATCTAACAATAGTGTGACCCGCAAATATAGAGAGACACTTACACTTACTACAAGGGTATAACACCCATCAGATGTGTATTCCTGGTATTTCTCCTCCGTGCTGTGGGACACTTTTCCGTATTCCCCGGATGTGAGCTGGTGCTTTGTGATGGAATGGAGGTGAGTCCACACTATATTCCAATCAAATAAATTTATTTATAGGCTATAAGCCAAAATAATAAAAAGGTATGACAAATATCCACTCAGGGATGTTTAAAAACCATAAATAAAAGATCCAAATAAAAGAGCTCTGTAAAATCCTTAAATCCTCAACGCGTTTCGTCAAAATGACTTCATCAGGAGTCCTTGATGAACTCATTTTGACGAAACGCGTTGAGGATTTAAGGATTTTACAGAGCTTGTAGTAAGTGTAAGTGTAAGTGTAAGTGTCTCTCTATATTTGCGGGTCACACTATTGTTAGATACTACACCATTGTGTTTCCCACGTGTCTTCTGCTTTCCTTGCATATTCCCATTATATATCTACCCGGAGGACTGGATGTTTTTGAAGCCTGAAAGTTTACATAAAGTGTGAGTGCATTACTTAGTCGTACAGCGCCACTTTTTGTATACAATACTACGCAATCATTTGTTTTTTTTTTCTGTTTTATTTTTTCGATTTTCCTAAACCGGTATACACGAGCGCCCCCTAGTGTCCTTTTTTCTGTTTAAGAAAAACACTTGGAGAGTGTTTTGTACGGGCTGCAGCTGGGTATCCGGAACCAGTGACAAGAAAGAAGGGAAGTATATTGGTCACTGTTTCTCTCCATATAATCTTTTCAGACTGTCCTTCACTACTTTGTTTTTGCACATACCACTGTGTGGTTCCTGGACTGAAGTACTGAACAAACGTGACAAGGCATCGGTCTTGGTGTTTTTGGATCCTGGGCGGCAGGAAATTATATGATTGAATTGGGATAGAAAGAGGGACCAGCATGCTTGCGGGGATTGAGCCTCTTGACATCACTGATATATTGAAGGTTTTTGTGGTCAGTCAGAATGGTAACAGGAATAATGTAACGTTACGCCCTTCGCTGCCTGGAATTGTTTTTACTCTATGCTGCTTATTTTCCGTTACCAACCACTAGTGGCCGCCATTGCCAATCTGAAGCACTCATACCTGATTGCCATGTCCAGGTGCACCTTGTTTCCTGGTTATCACAATCTTTATAAACCGAAAGAAAGGTTGGAATGCAGCATGAGATGGTGCACGAGCCAGGGTACCACCAAGTCCTTCAATAAATCCAAAATAAAGAAGCAGAGGCTCAGCACTCAAATGATAAGGGCAGTTTATTTCACGCAGGCAACGTTTCGACACACAGGTCTTTCTCAAGCCTTAGAAACATTAGTGCACACGCTCAAATATTTATGCAAAAACAAGTGATTAAGGGGTCGGACAAACCCGATCCTACATAACAATTTAAAGTGACAGTGCAAACTGACCAGTCTATATATAAAGTGACAGTGCAAAGATAGCCAGTCAATGTGTACATATAAATAAATATCTTTATATTAAAAGTCTGAATAAATATGAAAGTGAAGTGATAAATATACTACAAATATATATCTATTATATCAAAAAGGTGTACACAAGTTTAAAATCAACACTGTACTACAACTACAGACACTATATGATCTAGAGATATTACTGTAACAAAATTGTGGTATGATAATATACAATATTAAAGATCGTCTGTCAACGCAGCTGCACCGGTCAAATATTTCATAATCTAAAAATTTACAAAGAAGCATTAAATAACCCTACAGGACCAGCTGCGTCCCGGAATAACCATCAGCCGTGCTGAAATTAACAGAATCTAAAAGAGATAAAGGATAATGTTTAAGTTAATAAATAAGAATGTCATCATGTAAAAGTATATATTTCCAAAGTAATTTGATTCACAATCATCCTAAATATCTCATATTCGGGCAAAACTTTCACACAAATTAACAGCCTATGACACTTGGTATTTCCAAGTAGTCTCCCATCCACATACTAATCAGGCCCAGCCTTGCTTAGCTCCCAAGATCAGTCAAGATCAGGTGTATCCAGGATTGTATGGCCGTAGGCTCACAAAAATGGCATTAAATCCAATTCCCTATTGAGTCCATTTGGAAATAATTTATCCAATTCATAAATCCACCATGCTTCACGTTGTTTAAGACTATTAACTCGATCACCCCCTCGTTTAGGTCTAGATACCTGTTCAATAACACAAAATTTATGGTCTGTCAATTTATATTTCAACTCATCAAAGTTTGATGGGACCGGTAAATCCAATTTTCTTAATTTGATGGTGGATTTATGTTTGGAAAATCTACTTTTGATCTTCTGTGTAGTTTCTCCCATTTATAAAAGGACACGCAAGTATATACACATAGGATGATTCACATGTATAATGAGATTTAAGATTATATCATTTATCTTTCTGTGGGTGCTTAAATCTGTCCTCCTTCAATATATCAGGACAGGCCACACAACCTTAAACCCAAAAACCGCTGTGAGTTATCACATTTAACGTTTTTAAGTTCAGCATGGACCAATTGATCCCGAATGGTACCACCCCTTCTATATGCCATAAGAGGGGGCAATGCAAACTCTTTTATCATTGGGTAACCATCAGATAATATATGCCAATGTTTTCTAAAAATCTTTGTAACATCTCTGCTATGGATACCAAAGTTGGACACAACAGCCAGTCTGTTCTGAGGAACCCTATGTGTTTTAGATAACAAATCCACTCTAGATGTTTTCTTAACCAATCTATATGTATCATCCAATACATTTGGGGGATAACCCCTATCTAAAAACTTTTTTGACATCTCTTCAAATTTGGTTTCTTGTGTCTCCTCATCAGAAACAATCCGTTTTACTCTGATAAATTGACTTTTTGGTAATGTTTTTAACAATCTTTCTGGATGGGCTGAGTCATATCTAAGAAGATTGTTTCTATCAGTCGGTTTAACATAAATATCGGTTATCGGAGACTCATTTTTTTCTTTGGATCATAGTAACTAAAAAGTTAATCTTAGTATTATCACCTGTCAACTCAAATTTAATGTTATCCGAAAATGAATTAAGTTTAACTAAGAATTCCTGTAAGGGTTCAAATGGGCCCTCCCATATGCAAAGTATATCATCGATATATCTATACCATATTCTAACATGTTGATGGTATGCTGGGAGTTGATATATATACTTCTCCTCAAACATGCCCATGAATATACCCGCATAGGTTGGGGCCACATTCAAGCCCATAGGTGTACCACGAATTTGTCCAAAAAATCTATTATCAAAACGAAAATAATTTTCATATAGGACCAAATGTAGTAAGTTCATCAAGAATTTTAAAGAGGCTCCATTATATCCTAATTTCTTAGCCGCTGTTTCCATAGCATTTAAACCATCCACATGGGGAATGGAAGTATAAAGACTTGCTACATCAAAGGTCACTAATATAGCCTGAAGTTTAATATCTGCAATTTTATTTAACAAATCAGTATCGATAATATATGACGGAATCTGAATGAGAAAAGGGCGAAAGATCCTATATAAAAATATAGATAATGGACTAAATACAGAGTCCACCCCTGCTGCAATGGGCCTACCAGGAGGTCGGGTCAATGATTTATGCACTTTAGGTAAAATATAAAGAACAGGTGTCTGTCAGGAACCGGGTCCATACAGATGACTATAAAGACCCAGAGCACCCAAAGATGGAGTTCAGGAGGTATTGCGCAGTAGTGGAGTTGGACAGGGCCTGGTACAGGGCGACTGCACTCTCCCAGGTGGGCATCTAGGGATGAGCAGCCACATACCATAGCAGCGGATGTAGTCCAGAACAAAGCAGAACTAAACTTGGCTGGATGTGGAAATACGAACAAAACTTGGATCTGACAAAACAAACAAAACTTGGAGATATCCTGCAGGCACCCTGGAGCAGGCATGAGACATAGCACTAGAATCATGTGCAGGATGCTGCAGGCTGGGACAATGGAAGCTAAACAGATTATATTATGGAAACATAGCAAGCAAGGACAGAGCAAGGAGCAAGGAGGACAGAGCAAGGAACAGGGAGACCGAGCAAGGAACATAACCATACATGATACAGGGCACAACAAAGGACAGGGAACAAGGCAAGGAACACAGGGGAAGGAGTGAGGAGCCGGAATCCTCGGACGCTTCTCCTTTAAGCAAGGATAGGACATCTTAACTGGGACAAGGGGAGAGGAGAGAGGAACCAGAATCCTCAGATGATTCAGGGAAGAAGGGCAAAGGTACATACGAGACAGACGCGCATGGATACAGGAACTACCCTAGGACTAAAAGATAACAATTGGAGATTCCGTCACATCTTATGGCCATAGTATGCTTAGCCCACCACTACGCCAAAGTACTCCAATAACGGTGGGTCCTAACGCTAAGCCCTGCATACGAAAGTACTGATAAACTAAACATTGAATCCAAACACAGAACCAAGAAGGACATACCTTAGACTGCAGACTGAGACAAACAGAAGAAACGGGTGGGACACACCTTATAAAGGAAACAGGAGCTGAAGCAAAGAGCAGACTGGAATCAGGGAATCAGAGGTTCAGGACAGAGCATACGGAAATCCAGGAGTGGACCACAGCAAACATGGGAACTGAGGCAAGGCAGGGAAAAACAGAGATATGCAGCTCCGCAGCCTGGATGGACCCTGACAGTGTCATAGGAAATTCTTTAATCAGGAAATCCTTTAAAGCTCCATCAATGACATAGTCCTGTACTACATTGTCCACAACATCAAATATTAACCTTATAATCTTTGGAAGAGGGTCTGCATTAAGTTCACAATTAGTGCCACTATCACTAAGTTGATTTTCAATTTCTTTAACATAATCAATCTGATTCATTACCGCAAGTGAACCCCCCTTATCAGCTGGCTTAAACACCAATTTATCATTAAATTCTAAATTTACAAGAGCCTGTCCAATTTGGAAAGATTATATCCTTTTCTATTATGATGTTTATGTGACATAAGTGTATCAAGCTCCATCTCTACTAATTTAATAAACGCTTCAACTGGAGCATCATTTACCTGAGGCATAAATTTACTTTTATTTTTCAAACCATATTGTTGTAATTTAAATGCCACATTATCATTATCAGTACCATTGGCCTGATATGGAATCTTAGAAAAGAACACCTTAAGTTTAATATTCCTAAAAAAACTAAATGTATAAATTTTCATCTGAAAAGGTTTAACATCATTTGTAGGACAAAATGAAAGACCTTTAGACAATACCTTAAGGTCATGTTCCCCCAGTTCGTGTTATGACAAATTAAGAACTAATGTCTCTGGTAACTCCTTGTTCTCCTCTTTCTTTTTTTCTTTTCTCTCCTGTAGGTTTATTTAATGCTTCTTTGTAAATTTTGAGATTATGAAATATTTGACCGGTGCCGCTGCGTTGACAGACCAATCTTTAATATTGTATGTTATCTAGGGCTGCAACTAACGATTATTTTAATAATCGATTAGTTGGCCGATTATTTTTTCGATTAATCGATTAATCGGATAAAAAAATACATTATTTTAAATTGAAGAAAAATTGCAATAAAAAAACGTACAATTTACACTTTCATCTCTTTATTGCAATATATATATATATAATTGATCATATTATGTAATTTGAGAAAAAAAATTAAATTAAACATGATGAAAACATGAATATAAAACACTTTTTCTTACTGTTCTTTACCACTATATAAATTCTACTAATTTTATAAGGGCAACAGGGGCGTACCTAGAGTATTTGGCACCTGGGACGGATCCTGTATGTGGACCCCCCCCACACCACTTTAAAACTGCATAGATTCTATCATTAGTTAAACAGTGCCGGGGCTGCATGGGTATATCCAGCTTAGTTCACTACTCCGACCACTGAACCTCTCCCTTGTTATTGGCCGCAAATGCCTTCCCCTCAAGAAACATCAGCTGAGGCTAGATGCTTGTGGGTAAAATGAGGAACTCAGTTTAATAGGAAACACATTGGTACTGTTTTACAAGAGAGTAATTTACATACAATAGCAAAACATACATAGTTCTCAATCTGGCCCTTCTTTACACATAGCTCAGTATTTGCACTCGCCCCACCTCAGCAAAGTATGGGGTCGCTATTGTAGTTTGTAGAGAGGTTTTCATATGTATATCTTGACATCTAGTCAGTTTGCACTTATGCTATTTGAGACTTTTGAAACCGGCCAATTCTATATATTTAGTATTGGGTATTTCAAATGCTGGCATATTAACTCTTTCCATGCTAGTTTTTTGGGGAAGATACAGCTCCAATTTTAGCATTTGCTTATATACCTCTTAGAATTTTGTTAAATATTTTAGTCATATTTCCTATGAACTCGATGACTTATTTTATTTTATTTTACTAATCATCTAGTGGTTAGTGAGCTGTGCTCCATTGACCTGCATTGACTCTTAGGGAACCACCATCTTGTTAGCGGCAGCATGTCCAACAGGTGGCCTTTTGATTGCTCTAGGAGCGATCAAACGGAGCCCATGTTTTAGGCCTAATGGGTCCAGGATAAAAGGAATCTTGCGCAGGAAGGACGAACCTTGCTCTACCCACTAACTAGAAGGTAGACGGTAGACTGCTAGTAGTGAGCTGAGCAGGGAACGGGTGTTAGAGAGTGCAGCAGTAGATACAGTTCCCAGAGATGCGAGCAGCAGACCAAGGGTTAACGAAGACACTGAGTAGGATGTCAGACGACAGGCACACAGTAGCAGCAGACCAAGGGTTAACGGAGACACTGAGCAGGATGTTGGACAACAGGCACACTGTAGCAGCAGACCAAGGGTTAACAGAGACACTGAGCAGGATGTCGGACGACAGAAACATCGTAGCACCAGACCAAGGGTAAAAGGGTAAAACGTAGTCAAAGTCCACATCCGAGTCGAAAACCGTAGAGGTAATACGGATGGTACCGGGATGGAAAGCAAGGGTCCAAGGAGCAGGAAGGGTCAGGAACAGGCAGGAAAGGGTTAACAGGTAAATTCAGGGGAAGAAGGGAATAAAACCTTCAAGTTGCTTTCAGAGACTACAAACTTGGAAAAGGTGTCAGTCGTTTAAGTAGTCTCAGAAGCCCCCTAATTACCTGTCCAATTTTCGGGACGTGGTCCCTTTAAGAGTGCCGGCTTTCGGCACATGCGCGAAGCACACGCCGGGATGGCTGCAGACTGTGCAGCTGGAGGACGTGTTGAGCAGCGGGTGACACCATGACTTTTTTTTGTGTGTGGCTGTATTCTTTTATATAGAGGCACTTCAGCAACACTGGCTGAGCTTAGAACCTTTTTTTTATTTATTAAGCAAGGCATATGCAATCACTGTCCACTTTATTAGGTACACCTTGCTAGTACCAGGTTGGACCCCCTTTTGCCTTCAGAACTGCCTTCATTCTTCGTGGCATACTTTCTACAAGGTGCTGGAAACATTCCTCAGAGATTTTGCTCCATATGGACATGATGAAATCACGCAGTTGCTGTAGATTTGTCAGCTGCACATCCACGATGCAAATCTCCTGTTCCACCATGTCCCAAAGGTGCTCTATTAGATTGAGATCTGGTGATTGTGGAGACCATTGGAGTACAGTGAACTCAGTGTCATGTTCAAAAAACCGGATTGAGATGATGTGAACTTTGTGACATGGTGCATTATCCTGCTGGAAGCAGCCAACAGAAGATGGGTACACTGTTGTCATAAAGGGATGGACATGGTCAGCAACAATACTCAGGTAGACTGTCACGATTAAACGATGCTCAAGTGGTACTAAGGGGCCCAAAGTGTGCAAAGAAAATGTGCTGCACACCATTACACCACCACCATCAGCCTGAACCATTGATACAAGGCAGGATGGATCCATGCTTTCATGTTGTTTATGCCAAAGTCCGACCCTGCAATTTGAATGTCACAGCTAGAATCAAGACTCATCAGACCAGGCAACGTTCTTCCAGTCTTCCATTGTCCAATTTTGGTGAGCCTGTGCAAATTGTAGCCTCAGTTTCCTGTTCACCACCCCCTGTGGCCTTCTGTTGCTGTAGCCCATCTGCTTCAAGGTTTGACGTATTGTGCATTTAAAGATGGTATTCTGCATACCCTGGTTGTAATGAGTGGTTATTTCTGTGAGTTGTTTCCCCCCTGAAAGATTTCAGTTTGTTTTGCAATTGATTTGTTCACGTTATAGGTCACATTAAAGGTGGAAAAAGTTCTGACATGATTTGTCTTTGTCTCATTCTAGACCTGCTGCTGCTGCTCATCCACCCAGAGCAGTAGAAGCAGCACCCAAAAGTGCACTGCTCAAGGCTCTCCGCGCCCCAATTTGGGAGCACTATGAAAATGTAGAAGAAGGGAGCACCAGTGCTGGCATGAAGCATCACCTCAGCACTCAACACAACACTGTGTTATTGGGGAAAGATACAGGAACAAGTACGGCAGGCAGCATAGCTGGTGGCCTTGGTACTACAATAACAACAACAAGTACCATCTCCAGAGAGCATGAAAAACCCCCAACAGCTGCTTCTGAGCCAATAGCAGCTGCAGCTAGTGCTGCCAGGCAAAGACCAAGGCAGTTTGGAGAACTGCAACTTGTCCAGCCCACCCTGGAAGAATTTGGGGCAATCCACTCCAGGAGGTCAATATCCAGGCAAACAGACTTATTGGGCAGTTCATTGCTGTTGGAGGGGCATCGTTCTCCATTATTGAAGGGGAGCCTTTTAAACAATTGATGGTGGCTGTGGCTCCACAATACACAGTTCCCTCGCGTTCCACTTTTACTAGGAATATTGTCCACCCACTGTATCGGTCCTGTGTTTCAGCAGTGAAAGAGGAGCTTTCGAAAGGCTGCTGGTCAGTGTGTACATTTCACAACAGATTTGTGGAGTGCACCTAGTGGGCAGCATGCCTTTCTTTCCTTGACAGCACACTGGTGGCAGCCAGGTGTGTCTAAGGAAGCTGCTGCAGCAGGTTCCCCATTATTCCTTCTCCATGTAGAAGTGATGGATGAAAAACACACTTCCGAAAATATTCTGCGTGCAATAAGGAAAATGTTTTGCCTTTGGGTGTGAGCAGAGGCTGGCACCAATGTTGAAGTTGGTTTTGTGGTAACTGACGGTGCAAACACTGTGAAAGCGCTGCAAGATGGTCATATTGTTGGTGTGCGCTGTGCAGCCCACATCATCCATCTTATAGTCAAGTCAGCAATGTCAGAAGAAAGTAATGTAGCAGCAGTTGTTCTGTCACGCTGCAGAAAGATCGCTGGGCACTTCCACCACAGTGTTAAGGCTAGCCAACTTTTGAGGGAAGAGCAAGAGAGGGCAGGTCTTCCCGTACACTGTCTACGACAAGATGTGAGTATGCGGTGGGACTCCACTTTAGATATGCTGGAGAGGATATTGGAGCATCAGAGGGCAATCCATAATCTTGCCTCAATATTGGGATTACATCTCCATTGAATAGGGAGGATTGGACAGTGATCGCCCAGCTAGTGGCAGTCCTTAAACCATTCAGGGATGCCACAGAAAATTTAAGTTCACACACTGCCAGTCTGACCCAGGTAATCCCAGTGTTCTCCCATCTAGGCAGCAAGATGGATGTGTTCCTTGAAAACCGGCACGCTACATCCTGACGTAGCAGCCATAGTCAGGAAGCTGAAGGATCTGCTAAAAGTACGCCTTCACAAACGCATGAAAGAAAGTCCCGAAATGATGCTAGCGTGTCTTTGCAATCCTAGGATTAAGGGAAAACTAGCAATCAAATTCAATATTTTTAGTAGCTACCGGGAGCAATTGGTTCAAAAGGTGCATGACCGGCAGCATAAAAGGGGAATGCTGTCCAAGGAGGGAGGAGTGCAGGAGGAGGAAGAGATGATGTCTGCTATTCCTAGCAGCAGCATCAGCCGCAGTGCCGCAAGCAGCACAACACAGCTGAGTGGAGCAGCTGCATTTTGGGAAGAGGCACTTGGAAGTATAGTTGGACCCACTGACAGAGCTAGCAGCAGAAAGGAGAGTAGTGCTGCTGAAATGATCAAGTTCCTTCTGCACCTAATGTTGATCCTCTTAGCTACTGGGATGAAAAGAAGAGAATGTGGCCTGCACTCTCATGGGTTACACAGCAGCTACTATCATGTCCGCCAACCACTGTTCAAAGTAAGCGCGTGTTTTCTATGACTGGAAATATACTGAGTCCATAGCGCTCACGCATGGCACCTCATCTGATGGATCAGATTGCCTTTCAAGTTGGGGTACCCTGCTCTTAGCTTGGAAAGTTAATTTTCTCCAATGGTAAAGGTAGTTTCTCCCCCCTGGCTGCGTCTGTTTGCGGTGTGGCAACGCCTGCTACCTCCGCCGGGGTAGCCAGCTTATGTTAGGGCCTAGTGTCTGAGCTCTGGCAGTCTGCTTCCAAACGTCATGGACGGACAGTGTTTGGATGCTTTGTCCTGGGGTGAACCATGTGAGTGGGTCATCAATTGCCCACTCATTCACCTTTTCTGTTTCCAATGCTGCTGGTGGTGCCAGCGTCTTTTGTCAGCCAGTTCGCTTCCTGGCTAAAGTCATGACTCAAATGTCCCTAATGGTCAAGGTAGTTTCTCCCCCCTGGCTATGCCTGTTTGCGGTGTGGCGACGACTGCTACCTCCTCCAGTATGACCAGTTTACGCTAAGGCCTAGTGTTTGAGCTCTGGAAGTCCACTCCCAAATGTCAAGCACTGACAGCGTTTGGATGCTTTGCCCTGGGGGTGAAACAAGTGAGCGGGTTGTCTATTGCCCACTCATTCACCTTTCCCATTCCCAATGCTGCTTCTTCTGGTGGTGGTGCCAGCGTCTTTTGCCAGCGAGTTCACTTCCTGGCTAAAGTCATGCCTCAAATGTCAGCAAGGAGAGGAACATGATCCAGGGTTGCCATGGCGATGCGGTCAAAAAGGTGCCAAATTCAACTGTATTTAAACCCTGACCTCCTTATACAATTTGCTCAGGTATCAGCATTATAGCGTTTATTTGCCATTTGGATTCACCTTGCACCAGACCCTTTGCCATATTATTGAACCGTGATTCTTGCAGCCTGATGCCTTATCTTTGGGGTGACATACAATATGTATAAAAGTTTTAGGAACATTTCACTTTAAGACCTAGAGACCAACATCTTGGTTGCCACATGGAATGTTATCAGTTGATAAAGAGCATAATCTGGCAGTTTTTTTTCCAAGCTAAAATAATAAAATACCATGAGCTTCCAAATTCATCCTGGATCGAACAAAGGCATAGATACTGGCCATCATGATAGGTCCTAAGTATGTGCAGTAGGGAGGCCATGTGTAAGTCCAGGGAAAACCGCTACTCCAATTGTGTCCATGTGAACCCGGAGAGGTCTAGTATCCATTCCAAAACCATTTGGTTATTAGCAGCTAAATTATAATCCTGGTGTACTGGTAAATTAATGTGACCCTATTTTTTTGCCTTGGCCAAATAAACTGTTGCAGTAGCTTTTTTTAATTAATTTATTTTTTAATATCACTTTGTTTAAGAAGCATGGGGAGACTTTGTAAGGGGTATAACAATTTGGGGAAGCATCTCCCCGAGAGAGGGAATTGAAATTTCGACCACTTCTCAAAATCGTCTTCCAACCTCAGTAAGAGTGTCTGTATATTTAGCTTGTATAGTTAGGTGCGATGGGCTACAAATTCCAACCAACCTAAGCTATTTCAGAACCGCACCGGTCATCCACCTAAATGGGAATAGAGTGTTAGAGCCTGACTTAGCTTGTGGCTGAACCAAAAGTGAACGTGTGCAAAGATAGTGTGAACACAGATATCAAACATGACAAATGTAAATACTTCCTTGGTAAGCCTCCCACTGATGCACTTCTCCCTAATGCCAGAACCAGCAAGAACAAAACCGAAAGGGGATGGCGCAGGGACACCCAGACAACTTGAAAAACAAGAGTGCAATACGTGAAAAAATAGATGTAATAGGAAGTAGTTGCACTCACAAACAGATGGGTAGGAATGTGCCCAATATGAGAAAACATGAAACCCTGCCCTTCTTCTTTAATAAATACTTCAATAAGAACACAAAAATACCTTAAATGTTGTTTTATCTAAGAACCACAGGCATACCCCAGCTGAAGCATACAGTGACTAAGACTTGCGCTGTTGGAGGATTGTACAAGGCTCTAAAAAGATGGATAAAGGGTAAACCAAAATATTGGAATTTAACCCCTTCAATCCCAGGGGTTTTTGGTACCTCAAAGCCCAGAGCAATTTTGCCATTTTTGCGGTATGTCGGTTTAGCGATTATTCTCTTTTCCTGTGAATAGTGTACCCATGTAAACTATATATTGTTTTTTCAAGGAGAGATAGAGCTTTCGTTTGATACCATAGTTGGATGATTAGCTGAAAATTTAGAATGAGAAATTTAGTAAAAACTAGCGAAGATTAGAAAAATAAACTAATTTTTTTTACATTTTCCCTCTGAATCCTCACAAAATTAGGTAAAGTGATGGAAAATCCCCTCCAAGTTTATCAATTCAGGTGTCCTGATTTCAGAAATACCTAATTTATATAGATTTTCCAGACTTTCCCAGCACCAGGGAGCATACTATTAGGTGTACAATTTTGTATAATTTTTATGCCTATGGCTTAACGGGTTTGGGGGTTGTGAACAGGGTCGGAGGGTTATACTGGCTAGATGTTATGCTAGGGCAATGGGATGTAAGGTTTTTTTAAGAATTTTTTTATTATCTTTTTTTATATATTTTTTTGTTAATTTTTTTTTATTTTAATTTTTTTACATTTTTTGTGTTTTTTATATATATTTTTTTTTACACAGTAATGGTTAGAGGTCCTCCTAGGGACCTCCTGAACATGCCAGTGATGTCACAGAGGCATCACAGCTCACATTATAATTTTTTTTGGATTATTTATATTATTATTTTAATGATTTATTTAATATTATTTTTAAATGACTAACGTTTTTTTTTTTTTTTCCAGCTTTTCTGTTACAGGACGGGAGGGGGAGTGAGAGAGATGGTTTCTCACTCCCCTCCCCGCGATCCCCCTGCACCGATCACACTGTGATCTCTATGCAGGTCCTCACAGACCTGCATAGAGATCGCAGCGTCTCTGTGCCTCATCGGAGGGCAGGATATCCCCGCTGTGACGCAACCCGGAAGGGAATGCCCGATCGCGCGTTTGCAACTGTGCGATCGGGCAGTTTACGTGTAACAGCTTACCGGCTTTCATGCCGGAAGCTGTTACAGGCGATCGGACAGCAGAAAGCCGGCTGTCAGTGGGGATTGCTGTCAGTGGGGAGTCCAGGCTGTCAAACGACAGCCTGGTCTCCCGTGCAGCGGCAGGGATGTGTCCCTGACGCTGCACGAAGGGCTGGACGTACCGGGACGTCCATAGGGGTTTCTTAGTGGGCGTTTTTTGGACGTCCCGGTACGTCTATAGGGGATTGAAGGGGTTAAAGAGACTAATCAAATATTGATTGAACAGGTATATTGCGACCTGATCAGAGAGGATTTTGTAGTATTCTTTTGTAGCTTTTAGTAGATTGTAGATTTTGTAGCTTGTTTGATTTCCAAGATGGTAATTCGGGCTCCTAATATAACATTAATCTCTATCTTGGGGTTCTAGCTTTGGAATTTTAGCCCGCTGGAGTACAGAGAGAATATAGGGGGTTTCAACAGTCTCTAATTTATAAAAGCCCTTCAAATATCCCACAAAGTCTGCTGTGATCTCTACAGGGTTGGTGACCTCCTGTCCCTGGCCAACCATTTTCAGCACCTTATGCTGTTTAAATTTGGAGTGCTTTCTCAAATTACCTAGTAACATGCCAGTTCAGTGTCCTCACCTAAAAAAAAAAGTTGTTTCTGCTGAACAATAACTGCACTTTTTCTGTGGCCCAGAGGTCATTACAGCACTCTGCCATCTTTATGGGTTCTGGCTGTTTCTACTGTATTTAGCTACATATGAGCGAAATAGGCCACCAACAATTCCTTGCCAAATTGTAGCATTTTGCCATCAGCCTCCCACCCGCTGCCTACTAGGTAAGATTCCGAGTTCGCTTCCTGGAATCTTGTATGTCTACCCAGATCGAGGCATGATTGTAAATTGCTATTGTTCCTATGCGGGCTCCCTGTATTCTTTGCCTAAAGGCCTCAGGGACCATGATAGAATCCAGTTTAGAAAAAGTGTGATGAGGGTGTTATGCTGTACCACTGTCAATGTTTGCCTCAGTATATAATGATAGTTATGCTGTACCACCGTCAATGTTTGCCTCAATATATAGTGATAGCAGTTATGCTGTACCACCGTCAATGTTTGCCTCAGTATATAATGATACCAGTAATCCTATACCACCGTCAATGTTTGCCTCAGTATATAATGATAAACAGTTATGCTGTACCACCATCAATTTGTGCCTCAGTATATAATAACAGTTATGCTGCACCCCTGTAAATGTTTGCCTCAGTATATAATGATAACAGTTATGCTGCACCACGGTCAATGTTTGCCTTAGTATATAGTGATAGGTGTTATGCTGTACCCCAGTCAATGTGTGCCTCAGTGAGGTGTTATTCTGTACCACCGTCAATGTCTGCCTTAGTATATAATGATAACAGTTGTGCTGTACCCCTATAAACGATAGAAGCAGGTTTAAAGTCTGTGTGCGTGTGTGGGGTGGTGCCACAGACAGGATCCGCCCCAGGTGCCAAATCCTCTAGGTACACCCCTGCGCTCGTGATTTGCTCATAATTTACTTATGCAGTGAGAATTTCCAGATAGACCATGGAACTGGAGTCAAAAGGGGTGGAAATGTATAGCTCCACCCCCTTGCAATGTGTATTTTTTCAGCTCCATCAACTTCGCTTTATATGGACTGTGTGACAAAGCAAAGTGGACATTAGGAGAGAGGCATGTCTGTCCGACAGGTTGACGTTACAGTAAGTAATACTGTTGTGTAACTAATAATATATTATCACACTATAATGTAGTGCATGAGCGAGCTGTACCAAATACATAGACTAACAATTTAAATTTAACATTTGCAGAAGGATATTGTGCGCACACCACCTGAGAAAAATTAGAGGGAACATTGCTCCCAGCCCGTTCTGTGTGTTGCTATGGAGCAGAGTTTCCTCTCTCGTGCAGGCAGATCACTTTAAATGGTGTTCATGCACCAGGGGGAGAAAAGTATGGCACAAAAGGAATGTCAGCTTGATCCAAAAGGAAAAAAATAAAAACAAAACAAAAAAACAGTATGGCCCCCCCCAAAAACCCCCACATCACAACAACATGTTAGTCAGGCCCAGGTGAGTGCCATAACATTTCATTTATCAAGGTAAAATTTAGATGTGAGGAAGAAATAAAACCATCTATCCCAGAGTTTAATGTCCCTATAGCACCATTAACTGTTGACATGCTTATGATAATGGGAAGAAACACTGAACATATTCTTCATATGAAAGAAAGCACACAAGGAATTGGAGATTCAGTATTAGAACTGACCAAGCCAAAATAATATTTCACAACACCTAGTCCTTCGCCTGACAATGCTGTTGGTCTTTCAGACTATCCTTGTTTTGGGCTTATTTTGTTTTGTAGAATGTGACTAACATTAAGCATGCTTGACAACATTGCATATCGACACATATAATGAGAGGGCACTTCTCTAGCTAATCCAGATTCCATTCCTTTTGACGTTGTTGTGATACTACAGTAATGTCATTGTATTTAGAGATTTTCTTGTGGCTCTATTTGTTACCATATAATTTTATATAGATGTACACCTGTGTCTTACATATGACTCAATTTTCCTAAAAGAACAAACCTTGTAAAAGGGGCATCATTTCTTACAAGTGGACATAACCCGGTGAGAACTTCCACCAAAATGGTGGTGTTTCTGGTGAAGTCCTCTCCCAATACTTCAATCGGGTGAGCGCACATCACCAACAGCACCATCATTTTGGCATAAGTTCATGAGGATTGGAGGATCGAGGACCCAACCGAAAGCGACGCCATTTTGGTGGAAGATCCCGCCAGGTTAAGCCTGCGGAGAAGTGGACGAAGATAGAAGAGAACAGAGAATATAAAATACAGAAGATGGTCAGGACAGAAGGTAGTGAAACATTTAGAGAGCGTGAAAGAGTGAATGTGAGTGAATGTGGGCACGTACTTCAGATGAAAATTCAGGGCTTTTTGCTTCATTTTAGAGGAGGTGGCTAGCCTAGTTTTCGTGGCTTTATACGAATTGCCAAATTTACCAAAATTCGTTACATTTGCAATCGGTACGAATCCAAAAGTACAAGTCTAGTATTTATTATTTACTATTTACAGCTTATCAATTCTACTGAGATCACTACTACTTAAAGGATAAAAGGCCTATTCACTAAAATCATAGTTATCAGGAGAGTATGCAGGTGACCTGTGGTTTTAACTCTCTCACTTCACTATTCATTATAAATGGCCAGCACGGTCAGTTGTCTCTAACAAGGGCTGAGCTGGTCCTATAAAATGTCCTGTTATGCCCTTGGTAGAAGACACCTGGGCAGCTTGTTTCATTGTGGTGCATGACCTTGATGAGGCTCTCTCTTCTACACCCCATGCACTAAATAAGAATTTCACATACCTGCACCCATTTCTCATATTATAGTATCCAAGTTTAATGACTGTAAAACCACACTTGCTGCAATGAGTTGTAAAACAGGGGTGAGTTCCAGTAAACAAAAGCAGCAAGATATTTAGAAATGTCCCAAGAACTGTAAATAGTGTCTGTTATTAACAATGCAAACAATATGGAATAAAGTTAATAATGTTGCAATTCTCAACTCAGGTGCATGAATTTTTGTTCCAACATAACATTTTTGGATATAACAATTTTTAAAACAGTTGTTTGAAACTGCTTATATAATGTGGACTATATATATATATATATATATATATATATATATATATATATTTTATTATTTTATGACAAAACATAATACAAAAGACAGTACGAAGTACATATATATATATATATATATATATATATATATATATACCAATATATATATATATATATATACCAATATTTAAATGCTAAATATACATGACCATTCTTCTAAAAATATATATAAACAACATATTAAGACCATCGGTCGGGAGTCGCCACACTGCTGTTATATATCCTGGGGCAATCAACACTATCTTGTTACCCAAATAACAGTGTTATCTACTAAAGAACTGATCTAGCTCTACTCTGTAATGATTAGTTCATTGTTCCATTACAAACACGTGATTGCCATTGCTTTAGAGCTTCTTCTGCGATATGCTCGTATTTACCCGTTAGTAAGCCCCTTTCCATTTGTAATTGATGTTCTATTTGGGCTTTATATATCATCCAATGAGGTACTTCTTGTTTTTTCCAGTTACGTGCTATTAAAATTTTTGCTGCCATCATTTTATGTACTACTAAGTAATTTTGTATATAATTTATATTTGTCCATGATAAATGAAAGAGAAAACTTTTGGCAGTGTTTTGAATTCATCTAATTTTTAACATGTCTAACACGGAAACAACCATTCCCCAAAACTCTTAATTTTACACATTTCCACCATATATGGTTCCCTTCTCTATCCCACACCTCCAGCATACACTAGGAGCTTGGGGAAACATCTTACTAAGTCTCTCAAGTACTAAATGCCACCAATACATTATTTTATATTGGAGTTCATTAAGACTTAAACAATTAATATTTTTCTTAAGGTTTTATACCATTCTTCCTGATTAAATTCATGTCCTATCCCTTTTTGCCAATTCAGGAGAGCTTTGGGTTTTACATAGATCCTCCTCTTCAAGTACTTCACTTTTTATGATTTTTTTAAAATTTATCTCTTTCTCTAATAATGATATCATCTTAGATTTCTTTTCATTGTAAGCCCTAATTTCTACATTTATGACGTTCTTGACGCGTAAATAAGGGAAAAGATCACTCAAAGGTAGGAAGAATTCCTCTACTAACTGTAGGTTTAACTAATGGTTTAATGGAATCTCATTCAATCAGCTGATTATATTTGCTTAATCCTCTTTCAAGCCACTTACTTATGTCTAGGTCTATGATGTTCACTTCAAGTGATTTTAAGGAGGTATTTGGCAGTATAAGACAGCCTAATGTGTTATCCTTCCAAAATTTCAATAAATTATTTAAAATGAAGTTATTGTCCATTTTTATAGATAGAACATAGTAGGAAACTTAGATCTTTGCAATTTAGGCATGAAGCTTCAATTTTATACCAAGCCTTCTGGTAAGATGTTTCTATCAACCATCTTGAGAGATGTGAGATCATTGTTGCATCATGATATTTTTTAATTTTTGGTAGACCTATCCCACCTTGATTTACATTTTTACTTATGGTTTTTATTGATATTCTGGGGGTTTTACCTCCCCATATAAATCTCATAAACAGCTTCTGTATTTCTCTCAACCAACTGTTTGGGAAATGAAGTGGGATCAGTCTAAATAAATGTATCCATTTTGGTAATATGTATGACTTAACAGTGTTTAATCTACCCCACCATGAAATCTCTAATTTAGACCATGACTTTATGGTTTCTAATGTATATGCTAATAATATATGCTTCAATGTTCCAACTGGGTGGATAACATTGCACTTGTTTTAACCACATTAAGTTTATAATTAGAGGTTTCACCATATATGTTAATTTATTTTAATAGATGCTCTACTGAATTAATTGGGTCTGTGACCGTGATGACTATATCATCAGGATATAGAGATATTTTTCCCTCTATTCTTTTGTTCAGACAGCCTTTAATTAATGGTTGGTCTCTTATTTTTTGTGCAAGGGGTTCCAATGTAAGCACATATAGGAGGGGAGATAACGGGCAACCTTGCCTTGTGCCATTTCTAACCGAAAACCATGGGGAAGATATCCCAGCACCAATAATTCTTGCAGAGGGTTGAATATATAAAGCCATAATTTTATCCAATATGTCTCCAGTGAAACCATATTTCTCTAATATCGCCTTCATGAATTTCCAGTTGACTCTATCGAAGGCTTTTTCTGCATCTAAAAATAGAGCCAAGATGGTTTTATTCCCCCTTTTATTTATATACTGAATATGCACAAGGCGTCTAATATTACTACTAGAGGATTTTCCTGTCACAAAGCCTACTTGATCGTTGTTAACTAAATAAGGTATTATGTCTTTTAATCTATTAGCTAACATTATTGAATAGATTTTACTATTTGTGTTTATCAATGAGACTGGTCTGTAGTTGGCTATCTGGACTGGATCTTTGTCCTGCTTTAACCCCTTCAGGACCGGGATTTTGATACTAAGGTGGCGCTAAAGGACTGGAGCTGTTTTTGCTATGTCTTTCTTCAACTGTAAGTTCTCTCTTATCAATTAGTGCACCCACACAAATCATATATTGTTTTTTTTTCAGCACAAGTAGGGCTTTCTATTGAAATAATAATTATATATATAAACCATTAATAAGTATGAAAAATATCAAAAAATGTGGGGGGAAATTAGGAAAAAAATGAAATATTTTCACAGTTTCACCTATAAAAACTTAATATAACCAGTGCATATGAGAAAAAAACTCCAAAAGTGTATTTGGGTATTTGTCCTGTTTTTGGAAACACCTCATATGCCTGGTATTTTCATTTATTTTGGCACTTACAGGGTTTAATATAAATAATGCGCATCGCTGTTTCTAAACAAGTTTTTTTTCAAATGTGGTATCCTGGGAGTTGTGCCCCAATAGTGGCCAGAAAAAGAAAAACTGCTAACAAAAGTAAATATTTTTTGAAAGATGATATCCCAAAGTATTTTACTTGGGGCATTTTAACACTTTTTATTTAACCATTTTAGTGCCAATCTGTCCTAAACATTGCAGTAAAATTTAATTTTTAACAAACCCATTTAATCCGAACACAGTATTTCAGTATTTTTTTTTTCCTGGGTACATAAAATGACTGAAACAACTTGTGATTTGTATTTAGAAACACCCGAGTACAGGAATACCCCATATACATGGGTAGAGCATGTCTCTTTGGCACTGCGGGTTCAAAATTGGTACATGTGTAAAAAAAACAAAATAGGTCTTGATTTGTGTTCAGTAACACCCCCTGAGTACAGCGATACCCTACATGCATAGATAAGTCATGTTTCTCAGACATTGTGGAGTCAAAACTGGAACATGCGCATTTCAATTTTTAAACTTTAAATTTTTTTTTTTTTTTTTTATCAGATTACTTGTAAGTGACTGGTGTAGGCTGCTGACATAAATCAGGGAGACCGATCAATAATCAGTGACTTAAAATGTCACCTACAAGTGATCAGGTAATAATTATGTTTTTTTTTTTTTTATTAATAATTTGTGTTAGATGACCCCTCTCTCTTTGTAGGGCAGGTTCAGCCATGGGCTGCCATAATGATCCGATCACTCCTATTGGATCTGATCATCATCAGCCCAGCCCAGCATTTGACCTGGAAGCACCCTGGACTTTCAGGTCAGTGTTGTTATTTTTATTTATTTATTTTTAAAATTATTTTTTAATTATTATTATTATTATTTTTACATATTTTTTTTTAACTCTTTCAATGCTGATGCTCCATTGAAGCACAACATTGACTTGTGGGGACTAATATTAACCCCTGCAATGCTGCGATGGGGTTCATACACAATCGCAGCATTGAAGGGGTTAATTGAGCAAGAGGGGGGTAGGGGTTAATTGAGCAAGGGAGGGGGTGGGAGCTGGTCTCCACACTCATGTGGAGACCGAAGAACCCTGTCTCCCTGAAGCTGTCTCTGGCAGCTGGGACACAATCTCCCATGGACCGGAGATTGCAGGGGAGGAGTCTCTTTGATCAGTCCTACAGGACTGATCAAAGGGCTTGTGGGGGCTCATTTTTGCTGTTGCTGGTCTGCCAGACCACCAGCAGCAGAGCCCCGTAGAAAATGGGAATTAACCACTAAAATGCCACAATCGCGGCATTGAAGGGGTTAACGCTGTACTGATGCTCTCATGGAGAAATCAGGCAGCAGCGGGTGTTGTGTCAGGTCAACACACCACCAATCAACACACCACCCCCTTCCCTGAAGCTGCCCGTGGCAGCTGAAAACGCGTTTTCAGCGTACAGAATCACTCCATGGGAGTGATCACAGGCTCGGGGGCGGGCTCTGAGTGGCTGTGCTGGTCTAGCGGTGACCTATGACCAGGAAGTACCAGGTATGTCCCGGTCCTGAAGGGGTTAATATAGGGACTATATTTGCCTGCATCATTTCAACTGGAAAGTGTGCCTGTTTTCCTATAGAGTTAAAAACCATACAGAATTTTTGAGCTAGTTTCTCTTTTAACGTTTTAAAAAAATAAGTTTGTAAAGCCATCTGGGCCAGGTGCTACATTATTTTTCAACTTATCAATTGCCATTTGGAATTCCTCCAACTTTAATACTTCATTTAATTGTTCAATATGCTCTTGAGAGATTGGGTAATTTAATTTCCTTTAGATAATCTTGTATAGTTAGCTCCTACGTCTGGTCTGGGATATTGTATAGATCTTGGTAATATCTCCCAAAGGCAGCTCCTATTTCGTGTGGTTTATAATGTGTTTTATCTTTCTCCATTATTTTATATATTCTGTGAGTAGCTGCTTTCTTTTTTAATTTTGCTGTAAGGAGCTTATCCGACTTATTGTTCTTATAATACCATACTTGGTTTAAGATTTTCTTTTACTTTTGCCATATGATGTGAATTTTTTTTTCCATATAACTTTATAAATATCTGGTCGATAGAGGCTCCTCATATTATATACCATTTGTGAAATCTAAGCTGTCTGAACTGAATATACTGAAACTCTAAAAGTACTTGGATCTATGCGCTTCAACCATTATCTTGAATCTGGAATGTGGATCTTTATGACCTATATGATATATCCGTTATGAAATGCAAGCTGTCGGAATTGAATATACTGAAACTGCCCGGATTTATATGTTTCAACCATTACCCAGAATCTGGAATTGTTGCATCTTATGATCTCTCCAGGAATTAATATTGAAAACCGATAAGTTTCAACAAACAAAGTTGATACAGCTGGCCTAATTACCATAGATATTGCTTGGAATGGGATATACTAAATTACTGAATTATCTGGTCTTTTTGATTTAACCAATTTAACCAGTATTGAGCTGTTTGAATCTGTCATATTGGAAAGTACTGACTACTGCTGATGGATGATATCCATTGCTACTCCTTTTATATTATTGAAACAGGATATGCATGTGCCAGGGCCTCACATGCCTAAACAAATATAGGGTTATGTGAATTTGAAATCTCTGATCAACACAGAAGTTACGAGAAACAGGGCCATTGGAAATCACAGAATTAATAGGTCTTGTTTGATCCAACGAACAGAGCTATTTTTCAACTCGGTATATGACTATCGCAGATAGGGTACATATGCAGATATGGTACTCGCTATATTGTTGAAATATGAGCTGTCTGATTTTGAGGCATTAAGACACATATGTTTAAATCAATATAGATCCACTGGCATCCAAAATATTGGAGATATCAGTCCTGACTGGGACCTAATCATGAAAAATCAGTGAAATCTAGCAAATAAAAGATGATATAAGCATTTAAACCAGTAACGGGGTAAGGGAAAGTGCTGGCCTGCGCGGCCTTGTTGGAGATACTTAATATAGAGCTGTTTGAACCTGGGACTTTGGTAACCATTGTTTATTTCTGATAGATGACATTTGCTGACACATCCTTTTCACTACTGAATCGTGTTCTGTCTAAATCTGGTGCTTCAGACGCAAAGGTTTTCAGATTTGTGTGGTTCTGGCGGAGTTATATAGGACAGAATTCCCTGAGATGGGGTTTTCCATTGCTGTGTTTATCTAGAATTGGAGCACTGAGAACTACTCGCCTCAAACAATATAGAGCAGGAAATGTGATTTGTGAGAGACCCAGCATTTAGACCTATAGAGTTTCAGCAAATGGATCGGGAAATCTCTGATCTGAATGGGACTTAGCAAGGAAATCAATAGAAAAACAATAAATGGACTCTAAACCAACAGATACCGACTGAAATTGGGTATTGGAAACCATAGAACTACTTCGAAGTGTAAGGAATCCCCCCCCAGGGGCAAGATGGCGAGTCGGAAACTTCAAGAAAAAGTTGAATCAAAGAAAGAAAAAAAGAATATGTAAAGAGAGAACAAGAACAGAAAAAAAAGAAAGAACATAATGTCTCAGCCTTTTTTTCCGTCGATAGCACCAAGAGACCCGCCTGGTTTAACTGGAAGTCCCTCTGACTGAGTAATGACTCAAATAAAATGGTTCAATTGAATACAGAAGTGACACAACTGGATCTGTCGGGAACGAAATGATAACATCATGTCAAAGGAAGAACAGCTTGGCACAGCTCTTCAAACAAATAAAAACAGAAATTCATACCAACTCCAAATATATTAAAAAGGACATTAATATCTTGGTAGATAGAGTTACAAAATTAGAAGAAAAGCTGGATCTAACCTTAATACAATCTAATAAAAATAAAGAAGCTATAGAAAATCTGGAAAGGAAAATATCCATTATGGAAGAAAAAATGTCTTATCTTGAAGCTAGGCGTAAAACCATCAAAATAAGAAATATAACAGAAAAAAGTATGGAGCTTGTATTTGAGAGGAAAGACTTAATCGTAGATCGTGCCTATCGGTTACCAAAACCAAGATCTAGCAGCTGTGACATCGAGGGATGTTGTGGTGATTTTTCAGCTCTTTAAATATAAGGAGAAGGTCCTCAAAGCAGTGCATCAAAACCAACGGAGATCACCGAAATTCAGTGAACTATCGGTTTTCCCAGATCTATCTTTCACCACCCGTCAAAAGAGAATTTTTTTTTTTTTTTTTTTTTTTTTAGCAACTACAAAAGGAACTTAGAGAGCATAACAATTTATAACTGGGGTTTCCCAGTAAGCTTAATTACTTTTCACCTAAGGATTAATTCACCTAGTCACTATAAAGGAAAATAACTAAGTTAAGTATGTAAAGACACCATATATGATGTGGGATAGACACTAGGTCAGGAGGTTTAAATGAAAGGGGAAGAAGGAGAAAAAAAATACAAAAAAAGGAAATGGCACATTTGACTAAGCAATACGGAATATATATATATAGAAGATAAAGTCTGGTAGATTTCACATAACATATAGTAAATTAATAATATTGTACAAGTTATGTTCCACATAAGATGGATAAAATGTTTTTACATTAAGGTACCCTGACACGAATTATTAGATTATATACCTAGGAGATGTTCTGAAACACGGGAAGTATACAAATTTAATAAAGTAACACAAAACACAAATTTTGAGACTTCTCCAATAAATATCTGGTGTGCCTACAAATGTGTGATCCAGGGCCACTTAATGATGTTAAGTTCTAAAGAAAAAAAGACAAAAAGAGGTTAACGAGTTAACGAGAGACTCCAACACGTGAGATCGCAGAGAAATTGGACTTGTTCATAGAAGAAACATCAGCCTTTCTATTCAGTTTCCAAAAGCAAGTTTAATTTTACAATTTTTGTATTCACAGAATATGGAAACATTTGTCATCTAGTTCAGCTGAACACTCAAAACATATTTGAAAAAGAAATTGCCATGCATGAGTTTGAGTGTTATGATAATAATTGTGCCCATTTTGAAAAGTAAAATGAGTCCACTGTAATGTAATCATGGTTTACAACTTTTAAAAAGCGGCAAAACCGTCTGATCCCAGCTCTCATCCCAACGAATCTGTTTAGATTCACGTAGATTTTGACGTAATCGATTTAGTTTGCTTGAATTACTCTCAAAATCTGAAAATAATATCTGTAAAAGAAAAATTAGACATCCATAAAACATTAAATGTAGTACATTTTAAAAAGGTCAGGCAAAGACACAGCAAAACTAATTAGCAATTTATTATTCCGCAATCCTATTTACTCAGCCTTCATCAGCGGCTATGTCAGTGGCAGTTGGCCACTTTCGTGACTTGATCTTAACTAGGTACTGCTGGCTTTTTTAATAATTTGTATCCCTTTTTCCTCGCTGTCTGACCAGCACCTCACATCACCCGTATGTGTAAGTGTTGGAGTGGTCTGTGTATGTCAAAGTAAGTGAGTGGCTGTGTGTTTATGTATATACAATATATAGAAAAAAGTATTGGGACACACCTGAAAATGATTGCATTTGGGTGTTTCAATCAGACCCATTCCCACAGAAGTATAAAATGAAGCACCTAGCCATGCAGTCTGCATTTACAAACATTTACAAGCATTAACAAACATTCTGAAGAGCTCAGTAAATTCAAGCACGATACTGTGATAGCTAGGTCAACTGTGTTATTATTGGAAAGCGGTAGTGTTTAGGAACAGCTGCAACTCAGCAACGCAGTAAAAGACCACGTAAGGTCACAGAGGGGGATCATAGAGTGCTGAGGCGTATGGTATGTAAAAGTCGCCAACACTCTGCTGATTCCATAGCTGAAGAGTTCCAAACTTCCATCGGCATTAATATCAGCACAGAAACTGTGCAGCGGGAGCGGGGGTTCCAGGGATGAGTAGCTGCATGCATGCCTCATATCACCAAATACAATGCCAAGCGTTAGATAAAGTGGTGTAAAGCACGCCGTTGCTGAACTCTGGACCAGTGGAAACGTGTTCTGTGGTGCGACAAATGACATCTCTTTGTTTGGCATTTTGATAGAGGGGTCTGGGTTTGGCAGATGCCAGGGGAACGTTACCTGCCTGGCTGCATTGTACCAACTTCAAAGTTTGGATGGGAAGGATAATGACATGGGCTGTTTTTCAGGGTTTGGGCTAAGCCCCTTACTTCCAGTGAAAGAAGATCCTAATGCTACAGCATTCCAAGACATTTTGGACAATGCTATGCTTCCAACTTTGTGGGAACAGTTTGGGGAAGGCCCTTTTCTATTCCAGCATGACTGTGCCTCAATGCACAAAACAAGGTCAATAAAGACATGGTTGGATGAATTTAGTGTAGAAGAAATTGACTGGCCCTCAACCCCCACCGGACACCTTTGGGTGCTGGAACAGAAATTGCGAGTCAGGTATTTTTATCCAACATCAGTGCCTGATCTCAGAGATGGTCTACTGGATGAATGGGCAGAAATCCTTACAGAAACACTCAAAAACCTAGTTGATAGCCTCCCCGGAGGAATGGAAGCTGTTATAGCTGTAAAAGGGAGGACCAATTACAAATTAATATCTATGTATTTAGAATGCAATGTTAGTGTAATGGTCAGGTGTCACACATGCACTATATGGACAAATGTATTAGAAGCGTATGTTCTAAGAGTGTGCGTGTGCATGTATGTGTAAAGTGTTAGTTTATGCGTGTGAACATGTGCAAGTTTAGCATAGTACAAAAAAGTGACAGCGCACACACATATGTATATAAAACAAAAATATGATTTCCTTATATAACTTCAGAGATATGTTTGGGTTTTTTTGCACTTTGGTATTTTTTAAGACAAGGTATCAACTCAACTAAAGATTGCATTTTCCCTTGAGCCAATATAGCAACATTAATTTTTGTTATATTAAAAGAGACGTTATTTCAAAAAATTAGAAAACATCATAAAAGAAAACAAATACCTTCAGCTGCTCAGCAAGTTCTTGGGAATTTTCAAATATGAATCCATTTTCTTCGTGTTTTACAAGTTCATGCAAACTGCGTGTCAAATTAGTTACAAAATATTTACAAACAAGGTCTGTTTCAATTTCAGAACAGCACAGTTTTTAGCTTGAGGAAATACACATATCTAATCTGCAAATTCTCTAAAAATACAGACAAATAATACCATATCTCTATAAAAGAATCAGTGAAGCAAACTTTTGGTCCTCTGGTACTCACCACTGGTGATACCAGTTTCAAACTTGTGGATGGCTTCAACAATTAACCCATCAGTGTCTTATACATGACCCTTATTTGTGAACATAATAGTATATCCATAGGAGAGTTTAGGTAAACTCAACTTAGGTTACCACATTAATGTTTTCTATTCTTTCAGATTCAATCATACACTTCTTACAATGCAATCCAACACTGAGCTACATAATTTGAAAGCAATTCTCAATAAAATGAGACAGTATAAGATTGTATCCAAAATATTTCCTTCAAGCAATTTACCCACTACTGATGTCAAATCCAAGGTATAAAATTTTCCATTGGCAAGCTTCATTTACTGCAATCTCGTCAAGACTTAGTAAATTATGAATCTGATTTTCTTTTCAGTTGCCCCTGTACACTTCCACAGGTAGACACTTATTTAGTGAGAATGAGTACAAGCAGGTTTTTATGAGAAGGGTCCACTAAGAGCACTTCATTTATGTAAACAGATGAAAATGAAAGATTCAGTATGTAAGCTTCTTGACAATGGCTAATTTTATTTTTTGGCTGCTTTAACATTTCATGCGGTGCTCATGTATAGCTGTAATTTTCTTCTTTCAAGTTTACTGAACCCACGCAAGTTATATATTGTTTTTTTCAGGACAAGAAGGGCTTTCTTTAGATGTCATATCATCATTATATTTATCATATTTCTTTAGATGTCATTGTATCATATCATTTAATATAAAAAGTCTAAAATATGGTGAAAAGCTAATGAAAGCTAATGAAAAAAACCTGCTAAATAGATTCTATTTGTCCTGAGTTTAGAAACACCCAATGTTTGGTTTTTTTTTTGCTTTTTTCTACAGTTCAATTTACCCCATCAAACCATATATTTTTGAAGACTAGACACCCCAGGGTATTTTAAATACCCTGGGGTATATTAATATATTAATATTTTAACTCTTTCCATGCACTAATTCTACCACCAGTCTTCGTTAAACTTTGTGGTATTATAGAAACTATAGTATATAGAGTAGATGGAAAGGAATTATTTCTTATGGAAAAACAAAATAAAGCAGTTGCACATAATGTAAAGAAAAATCAAAACGTGTTTTTTTGTCTCCCGGGTATGGTGAATATTACTGGTTTGCTCAATGTCAGTGTGTTAACAGACTATAAAATGATGTAATAGAAACCTACTTTGTATGTAAACTGTGGGGACAGCTATACGATCTGAGCATTTAGATTATTCTTCCCGTGAGGTTACCTCTTCTCTGTTAAGTTGCTTAGAAAAGTTTCCTGAGATAAACTCAGATACATTTAGTCTTATCCCAGAGACAGCAACATTTGGTCTTAAACTCACTACCATGGGACATACAAGTAAGTCCTGAGGTTTTTGCATGGGCAGGGGGAGATCAGGCTGTCTCATGAAGGACTTTGACTTTGACATTTGGTGATCCATGCACTATTTGGTACATCTTTGAGCCTGACCAATTTAATGTGCTCTATAAAACCATATATTTTTGAAAACTAGACACCCCAGGGTATTTAAAACACTGATATTTTAACTCTTTCAATGCACACATTTTACCACCAGCCTCTGTTAAGGCTTGGAGAAGTATTTTGTTGTGTGTTTTTACCCACACAAGTTGTACTTTAGGTATGAATTTACAGCTCCTGGTATATGTCACTGTATTTTGTAGCCAATATGGCTACAAAATTAATAAGGGGATTGGGAGATACTAGTTATGAAGAGAGACTAAAAAAGGTAAATTATATACGCTAGAAAAACGGCATCTCAGAGGGGATTTGATGACATTATATACATATATGCAGGGCCAATATAACAAGCTCTTCAGTGACCTGTTCATTAACAGAAATGTACAAAGAACAAGAGGTCACCCTCTGGGACTGGAAGAGCAGAGATTTCATAGACGACAAAGGAAAAGATTCTTTACAGCGAGGACAATAAAGGTATGGAATTCACTACCAAGTGAGGTGGTGTTATCCAATACATTACATGCATTCAAAAGGGGTCGGTCACAACACGTCCTGGGGTGGGTGTTGCTGAATTTCAGCTACGCCATTGAAGTTTAGGAGGCGATCGTTGATCGACTCCTGAACTCTTAAAATAGGCGTTGACGCCACTGATGCCAATCTCGGCATTGCTGAATGCCTCCACATCTAGGCATTACAGCAACACCATTTGGGTACAGAAAGCGAACGTAGATCTACAACCGTTGCAACCCATGGGTTTCCTGGCACGTCGCTAAGTGAATGTTTTTGCGTGATGTGCCCAGACCTCCAATTGTCGTCAAGGGGTTAATATTTGCAGCATCTACCTTTTCAGTATCTTATTATTGACCTTGGATTTAACATTGCTTGTTCATCCTAGTTTCCTTTGCTATCTTGCCTTATCAGATTGCCTTTTTTTGGACTATTTGTTGCACCTCTTACATTTATAAAATACCGTATTTGCTCGATTATAACCATCAGCTTATATTCGAGATCGTCTTCTAATCAGACCTCAAATAGAGGTCTGACTACAAGACTAAGATACAGATTCCCCGCAGCGCTGCAGGGGACCTGGATCTTCCTCTATAGACCAGCAATTGCATCCCAGCTGCCAGAAGCAGCTTCAGGGACAGGGGGGAGGGTTCTTCGGTCTCCACATGCTGCCTGATTGCTCCCTAAGAGCAACAGTGCACCGTTAACCCCTTCAATGATGAGATAGCAGGGGTTTTACCCGTTTTGTACAGGGCTCTGTTGCTGATGGTCTGCTTCCAGGCAGACCAGCAACAGCAAAAACGAGCCCCCACAAGCCTTTTGATCACTCCTGTAGGCATGGAAGCCTACAGGAGTGATCAAAGAGACTCCATGCAATCGCTGGTCTATAGACCAGCAATTGCGTCCCAGCTGCCAGAGGCAGATTCAGGGACAGGGGGTTCTTTGGTCTCCACATGAGTATGGAGACCAGCCCCAACCCTCCCCTGCTGCCTGATCGCTCCATATGTGCGATAGTGCAGCGTTAACTCCTTCAATGCCGCAATGTATATGACACAATCGCGGCATTGCAGGGGTTAACATCTGTCCCCACAAGCTTGTGGGGACTAAATATCAGTCAATGCTGTGCTCCAATGGAGCATCAGCATTGAAAGAGTTAAAAATAATAATAATAAAAAAAAAATAGCACAGACCTGAAAGTCCAGGGCGCTTCCAGGTCAAATGCTGTGAGTTTAGTAAGTCGCCTGATGATTATCAGATCACTCCTAGCCAATAGGAGTGATCTGATCATTATGGCAGCCCCTGGATGACCCTTAGAAAGAGAGAGGGGTCATCTCGGGTAATTGTGGAAAAAAAATAATAAAAAAAATACATAATTATTACTGGATCACTTGTCGATGACATTTTAACTCACTGGTTATTCATCAGTCTCCCTGGTCAATGTCAGTGACCTAAACTTGTCATTAACAAGCCTGAAAACTGTCAAAATTACCCTAGTTGAGCACCTTGACTTGTCCACTGTTCATAAACATATACTTTTAAGGGGTAATTTAAATTGGAGGGCTTCCAAAATGTCCCAAGTGGGATATGGGCCCAGCAAACCAATTTCTAAAATATTGCGCATGTTCCAGTTTTGGCCTCATAGCTTCCTCAAAAAATGTATGAACCATGCATGTGAGGCCTTGTTGGAATCAGGGGATGTTGGTGAACACAATTTGGTGTTTTTTTCTGCAGTAGCACATATTCTATACAAAATATAATATGAAATCTAAAGCAACATTGCAACCTATGCATAAAAAAAATATATATAAAAATACCTCACAATCTGGTAGCAACTGGCGATAAAATCCCTGTTTGAAAAGTGTCAAAATGACCCTTAGTTGTACACCTTGACTTATCTACTGTTCATAAACATATAATTTTTTTGGGGGGATAATCAGTATCTGTGACAACTATTGCAGTTATTAGCCTACCATGCCAAATTTGAAAAAAAAAAACCACATTTTAAAAATATGATGCCTGCCCTGCAATATTTGCCCTATACTGGCCAAAATAGATGAAAATCCTGGCCATATTGGGTTGTTTCCAAATCAGGACAAGTTAATGAATATATTTTGGATAATTTTTTCCCATCAGTTCAATGTGTGTACAATTTGTATGTATACAAAACTGTAAAAAAATGAGTTTTTTTCACCCCCCCCCCACTTTTTCCAGTTTATTTCAAACAAAACAATGTACTACCCAGCTTAATATGGTTTCAAATAAAAGTCCTACTTTTGCTGAAAAAACAATATATGTTTGTGTGGGTGCACTAATTGATAAGAGAGAAATTACAGTTGAAGAAAGACATAGCAAAAACACAAGAATGGCTCCGGTCTTTTAGCGACACCTTAGTATCAAAATCCCGGTCCTGAAGGGGTTAATAAGAGTAAAATATGTAAATTTAAAAATCTCAAAAATGATTCAGACATTTATAACATATATCAATTTTCTTACCAGTGAAAATTAATTGCACACACAGGAAGGCAACAACCAAACATGTCAACTACTTTCATAGGAAGATCCAGACCACTGGATGATTTGTGAAGGCAAACCCCCAGATCTGCAGAGCCTGGGGGGGGAAAATATTTATATATCCATAGATCCAAACAAAGACTAATTATAGAAACTATAGTCTATAGAGTACATAGAAAGGCATTTTTTTTCTTATGGAAAAACAAAATAAATAAAGCAGTTCTACAGAATGTAAAGAAAAATCTAATTTTTATTCTTCCCGTGAAGAACGTTGTTGTGTTAACAGACCATAAAATGATGTAATAGAAACCTACTTTGTATGTAAACTGTGGGGACAGCTATACGATCTGAGCATTTAGATTATTCTTCCCGTGAGGTTACCTCTTCTCTGTTAAGTTGCTTAGAAAAGTTTCCTGAGATAAACTCAGATACATTTAGTCTTACCCCAGAGACAGCAACATTTGGTCTTAAACTCATTACCATGAGACATACAAGTCCTGAGGTTTTTGCATCAACAGGGAGAGATAAGCGGAATAAGCAGAGCCCTCCTAAACATTGAAGACAGTACACCCTCTTTGAATTCTATGGTTTTACATATTAGGACATAGTAACAATCTGTTCCTTAGCAGGTCTAAAAATTAGGTAAATACAACCTCAGATGAACAACAACACATTATTACACCATGTCATGATTTATTCATGTACTAGGAAGTCCCTGCCTTACGGCTTTTCACTGTGTTTCTTACTAGGTTGGCTAAAAGTGTTTTGGTCATGATGCGTAAACTGTGGGTACAGCTGGTGCAAGGAGCGGCAGAAATAGCCTTGTGGTCCCTGGTGTAGCTAGTGCAATTAGCTATATATAGGGAACACCTAAACCTTGTGACAACCTGTTTCCAGAGGAAAAATATATCACCTATGAATAAATTCCATTACTATCACTTTACTCGTTTCAGGTGTACCAGAAAGACAGCTGCTTCACTGGTCCCTCAGATCTTTTGAATCATTCTGTTGTCTTGCAAGTATGACATCACCTAGATGTTCCCCTGGTTCCACATTTCCATGATTAACCTTTTTTTTCTTTCAGTGAATTTCTTGGAGAGCAATTTCTGTGACTGCATAGTAATGGGTTACATAACAAATGTACTACAAATTTTGGCTATTCTTTACACAGAATGAATGAAGGTGAAATCCTATGTTACATAACAAGAAAATAATGAATGAAGATAAACACACAGAAAAGCTTCAGTCTTGAATTCTGGGGTGAACATCACCAAGATGGCCACTTGGTAACAGAGCTCCCCCGCTGGTGGAATTACATTGTTACCATTTGCCTCACAGGCACTTATCTAAAGATAACACAGGGCGGCTGTTTCAGGCAAAGATGGCACATAGAGGCTGTTTGGTGGCAAAGATGGGAAGTCCTATGCTTCCAGTCTGGGTACTAGGCAGGTCCTGTGGATGCAATCTGGGTGCCAGGGCTGACATGATACTAAAAGGGGGAGGCTGGCTGGATGGCATAAATACACCATGTGGGGCTGGCTGGGGGCAATACACAAGGATGTGAGGGCATTAATTCAAAAGGAGGTGCTGGCTGGGGGCATCACATTAATCAATACTAAAGGCAGGACTGTCTGTTGTCAGAGGCACAGGCCACATTCCATCTGTGTGCCACTTTCCATCCAAGTGCCAATTTTTTACTAAGTGCCACTATCTGGGAGTTGACCAAGGGAGTTCACCAAGGAGGACAACAAGGAAGGACAGAGAAGACCTGGGAGAATCCATGCAATCAATAGTCCACTGAACTGTCTAGTGCTACCTACTGCTCACTGTGTTTGCTCCACTTCCATTCCATTCCCATCACCATTTGTCTCCAATTACCATGTTCAGAATCCTCTTGTTCCTCCTCTTTCCTCTATTGTTTGTAAAATCATTATCTCTCTCCAGCCACCCCATAATACTATGTCTGTATTGCACCATCATTACTTTCTTCTCCCCTTCTCTCATCCCAAGCATTTCTCAACTTCACCTCCTCCTTTTCCCCCACCTCCCCTCACCCCCAGAAATCTCTCCACTCACACAAGTCCTATTCCTGAAAAATTCAGAGTTCACTTAGCCGAAACCGAAAATGACCCACCACCTTTAAAAATAATAAAAAAAAAACCTCACACTTTTAATAAAAGTAACACACCACAATTGGACAAAAAATTTCAACAATATGACTTGGCATTATAGGAGTGTGATTGCTAACAGCAATCACACTCCTATCATAACCAGGCAACCAGTAAATGCTGGAACCTAGCAATCACACTCCTATCATGGCAAGTCAGCCAGTACATGCTGGTACAGGGTAGCTGTGATGTGCAGACCCCATACTGCTGGCAGCTAGCCAGGTTTCAGCATGTACTGACTGACTTGGCATGATAGGAGTGTGATTGCTAATAGCAATCACAGTCCCATCATGCCTAGGTTCCAGCACTTACACATCCATGCTATCACACACTCATTCATTCACAGATTCATTCCCTCAATCACGCATACTCATTCAAACACCCTCCCCCACTCCCTTACCTGCACTGCAGCTCTCTTGATGCTGGTCACAGACTTCAGCAGGGGGCGCGGCCTCCCTCTGCGTTCACTTGTACTGCACAGAGGAAGCAGGACTGGAGCAGAGTCATGTGATGTCACGTATATTCATGTGGCTCTGCTGGGTTCAGCTTCCTCTGTGCAGTACAAAAGACCCTCCCACAGGTAAGCAGCAGGGCTCTTGTGATCCCTGGCTGCCTATCTCACGCGGCCGCACCTCGAGTGCCGCATTTGACCCGCGTGCCGCATGTTGGACGCCCCTGCTCTAACCGAAACCTGGCTAACCTCTTCCAACACTGCTTCTCCTGCTGCTCTCTCCTATGGTGGCCTACACCTCACTCATACTCCCAGACCTGATGACAAGAAGGGTGGAGGGGTAGGCTTCCTACTCTCCCCTACTTGTACTTTTCAACCTATTCCCTCTGCCCCATCGCTCTCTTTCTTCTCATTTGAAGGACTTTTTCATCCCATCTCCATACGCATTGCTGTTATATATCGCCCCCCTGGCCCAGCTAACATCTTTCTTGATCACTTCTCCTCATGGCTTCCTCTCCTCTGATGTTCCTTCTGCAGTACAAAAGACCCTCCCCACAGGTAAGCAGCAGGGCTCTTGTGATCCCTGGCTGCCTATCTCACGCGGCCGCACCTCGAGGGCCGCATTTGACCCGCCTGCCGCATGTTGGACGCCCCTGCTCTAACCGAAACCTGGCTAACCTCTTCCAACACTGCTTCTCCTGCTGCTCTCTCCTATGGTGGCCTACACCTCACTCATACTCCCAGACCTGATGACAAGAAGGGTGGAGGGGTAGGCTTCCTACTCTCCCCTACTTGTACTTTTCAACCTATTCCCTCTGCCCCATCGCTCTCTTTCTTCTCATTTGAAGGACTTTTTCATCCCATCTCCATACGCATTGCTGTTATATATCGCCCCCCTGGCCCAGCTAACATCTTTCTTGATCACTTCTCCTCATGGCTTCCTCTCCTCTGATGTTCCTTCTGCAGTACAAAAGACCCTCCCCACAGGTAAGCAGCAGGGCTCTTGTGATCCCTGGCTGCCTATCTCACGCGGCCGCACCTCGAGGGCCGCATTTGACCCGCCTGCCGCATGTTGGACGCCCCTGCTCTAACCGAAACCTGGCTAACCTCTTCCAACACTGCTTCTCCTGCTGCTCTCTCCTATGGTGGCCTACACCTCACTCATACTCCCAGACCTGATGACAAGAAGGGTGGAGGGGTAGGCTTCCTACTCTCCCCTACTTGTACTTTTCAACCTATTCCCTCTGCCCCATCGCTCTCTTTCTTCTCATTTGAAGGACTTTTTCATCCCATCTCCATACGCATTGCTGTTATATATCGCCCCCCTGGCCCAGCTAACATCTTTCTTGATCACTTCTCCTCATGGCTTCCTCTCCTCTGATGTTCCTTCTGTTGTCCTTAGGGATTTTAACATCCCAGTTGACACCCCAGTCGAGTCCCATGGCTTCAAAATGTCCTTCTATTACCTCCTCTTTTTATCTCCAACAACATATTAACTCCCCTACTCATGATGATGGTAACACTCTGGGACCTTATTTTTTTCTAGCATCTGCGCTCCCACTAACCTTTCTAATTCCCCTTTCCCCCTCTCTGACCACCACTTCCTTTCCTGCTTTCTAATCTTGCCTCATACTCGCTCCCTTGTACCCCAACCCCGTCTAACCTGAGACTTCAGCTCTATTAACCTTCAGAACTTCTCAATCAATTTACTCCCTCTCCTCTCTCCAATCTCAAACATGTCATGCTCTTACAACGTCTATAACTCCACTCTCACATCTACTCTTGAGCATGTAGCACCAGTTACTACTCGCTTCTCACGACGTTCACGTTTCCAACCCTGGCACACGACTGTAACCCGACACCTACAACGATATTCCTGCACCGCTGAACGTAGCTGGCGAAAGTCTCATAGAGATGACATATCTGAACAGTTACCACCCTGCCCTCACCCTCCCTCTGACAATGCGCCCCCCTACCCACTGACCTCTCCTCCCCTCACTACACTAACTATTTTTTTTGCTGTCACTGAAGAGGATGTACATGCTCTTCTGCTTTCCTCTTGTCCAACCACATGCCCCCTTGACCCCATCCCTTCCCATCTCACACAGTCTCTTTCATCTACCCTTGTCCCGACTGACTCATATCTTCAACCTCTCCGTCACTACTGGATCTGTCCCATCGTCCTTCAAGCATGCTACCATTACTCCTATCTGATCTCTCCAATTACCTCTACTTCCTTTCACCTCCAAGCTTCTTGACAGAATTGCTTATATACACTTATTAACTAAGTTTCTAGACTCCAACTTCCTGCTTGACCCTCTTCAATATGGTTTTCGCCCTCGACACTCTACTGAGACCGCCCCTTACTAAAGTTACTAATGACTTACTCACTGCCAAATCCATGGACCACTACTCCAAGCTAATCCTACTGGACCTTTTTGCTGCTTTTGACACTGTGGACCACCCCCTTCTCCTTCAAATGCTTCATGATCATGGCCTCCATAATACTGCTCTCTCATGGCTCACTTCCTACCTCTCTGATCGTACCTTTAGTGTCTCTATCTCCAGTAACACTTCCCCTCCCTCTCAGTTGAGGTGCCCCAAGGCTCAGTTTTAGGACCCCTTCTGGTCTCTCTCTCTATATATATATATATATATATATCTCCGACCTTTCATTCACACCCCATACTTCAGTCTGTCTCTAAAAACTCTTGCCCCCATCTTAAAAGCATTGCCCGCATCCATCCCTTCCTAACACAGCATGCCATTAAGGCTCTTGTCCATGCCCTGATTATCTCTCGTCTTGATTACTGTAACTCTGTCTTAGCTGGTCTCCCTCTTAACCATCTCACTCCTCTACAATCCACCATGAATGCTGCTGCCAGACTTATCTTCCTCTCACATCGATTTACTAATGTCTCTCCCCTCTGTCAGTCTCTTCACTGGCTGCCTGTGCGCTTCAGGATTCATTTCAAAATCCTCACTCTTACTTTCAAAGCCATTCACAGTGGTTCCCCTCCCTACATCTCCTCACTCATCTCTAAGGACACTCCTAACCGGTCTCTCTGCTCATCCAATGATCTCCTTCTATCCTCTCCTCTGATTTCTAGCTCCCATGCCAGCTTACAAGATTTCTCAAGGGCTGCACCTATCCTCTGGAATGCCCGCCCCCGCTCTATCCGTCTCTTCCCCCTGCCTTCATTCCTTCAAAAAATCCCTCAAGACCAAATTCTTTAAGGATGCTTACAACATAGCACATTAACGCAATCCCATATTCCTTTAGCTCACCTTTCCTAGTCCCTCTCCTGCAATACTTTTACTAGTGTGGCTGGTCTATCCCTAGCATCATCACTTTTACCTATTGTGTAACACACCCTAAATCCTTCTAGATTGTAAACTCGTTTGAGCAGGGCCCTCCTCACCCGTTGTCTCTGTAAATCAATTTGTTATGTTATATACTACTTGTTTGTTATGTCCTGTCTACCCATTGTACAGCGCTACGGAATTTGATGGCTCTATATCAAACAATAAATAATAATAAATATACAATGTGGGACTGTCTGGTGGGATAAATATACAATGTGGGGCTGTCTGGTGGGATAAATATACAACATGGAGCTAATAAATAAGCAAATGGCCCTTGGCAGAAAAAGGCTTTTCCACGCCCTACCATAGAGGGATTATATATATTGTCAGACATATATCAGAAAATTATTCTGACAAGAGGAACTGTGATATTACCCTGCCTCCCTTACACTATATGTTGTAAGCAATCATTGTGGCCCACTCTAAGCCCATTACCACCTCCTTCTAGTGAATTTAAGATACTGTAACAAGATGCTGTGAATCACATAAATATAATTGACAATACTCCACAGTTGGATTCATCCCTGTGGACAACAGTTTGATTTGCGAGCACCAACTACAACACTGGTTATTAAATACTCCCTTTCCCATAATGGGAAAAATTGTCGGGGTCACCAACCAAACTTGATTACACCTGGTAATGGAAACAACCCTCGCTGCCTATATTGGTGCAAAATGTAAGATAGCACCATCTACCTACTATATTGTAGCTTTGAACTGTGTTTTACCAAGATAACATTCATTTGGCCTGAACCCTCACCGGCATCGCATTGTCTCAACCACTGACATATATAAGAGGATTATATCGACAAATGAAACTGTGATATGATTCAGCTTCCATTACACTAGTTGTTGCAGGTAACTACTGTTGTTTATTCTCACAACAACACTCTCACCTCCAGAGAATTTCAAGAGTGCTGCACCCCTCTGAAAGACTTTTTACACTTTTTGACCTTTCAGAGTCAGCTAAATCTCTTTTTTCAGTAAAAATATGTCCAGAGTTGGGGCGCTATGACATAAAGGGAAAGAAAAATCAAAATAGTGTGAAATCATAAGACTGCAAGTTTAAAGGTGTAAGTACCACGCACACATTAAATAGAAGTGTCAAGCACATCTGATGATTCTTATAAATACTTCCTTTATTCTTCATAAAATTCTAAAATAATGGTAAAACAGACCGCAATAGTTATAATACCTCTGGTTCTGAAAACACAGAAACACGAACAGTTCTACAGGGTTATTCCCTTTTGCACCTAACCCAATTGTATAAGCATTTATAAGAATCATCAGATGGGCTTGACACTTCTATTTAACACTTTTGCTTGTGTTGAGATGTAATTTTCTCCTCACTCATTTAGTGTACCCACACAAGTTATATACCGTATTTGCTTGATTATAAGACGACCCCCCCCAAATTTTAATATTAATTTAGGAAAAAAGAAAAAGTCTGAATATAAGACTACCCTATAGGAAAAAAAGATTTACTAGTAAATATTAATTCACATGCAAACTATTTTTTAATATTTAATAAAAACTATGATTGAGAAAAAATATTTTTTTGTTGTCATGTCCTTTTATTTGCCAGCCTGCCCCCCACTTATGCACATCTGCCCCCAGGCTTGCCTTATACTCCCTTATATGCCATTCTGCCTCCCTGATATGTCAGTCTGGCATTTAGGGGGGTATAAGGCATTTCTGAGGCAGAGTGACATACCAGGGAGGCAGAATGGCATATAAGGGAGTATAAGGCATATCTGGGGGGCAGAGTGGCATATAGGGGGGTATAAGGCATTTCTGAGGCACATATCTGCCCCCCAGATATGCCTTATACCCCTATATGCCACTCTGCCCACCAGATATGCCTTATACCTCCCTGATATGCCACTCTGCCTCCCTAATATTCCTTTTAACCCCTTATATGCCCCCCTTCCTATAGAAATGCCTTTTAACCCCCTATATGCCAATCTGCTACCCCCCCTGACTTACCAATGCTTCCCCAGACTGGTCCCCCGTACTTCAGACTCCCTGGTGTCTAGTGGGTGCAGCTGGTGGACGTCTGCGTGATGTGCGTAGATAGCCTCTGCTGCCCGTTAGTTCCGACGGGGTTTCTATGGCTGAGCACCGGAAGGTCAGATCACGCCAGTGCTCCGTCATAGAACCCCCGGCGGAAGCAGCAGCAAAGGTTGTCTGTGTGCATCGCGCAGCCGTTCACTGGCTGCCAGGGAGAATGAAGCAGATGCACACAGACAACGGCACTTCCGCTGGGGCTTCTATGATGGAGCACCGGAAGGTCACGTGATGCCGGCGCTCCGTCATAGAAGCCCCTGGAGGAAGTGCCGGCAGCAGCAGAGGCTGCCAGAGAGGAGGACCCAGGTCCCCTGAAGCGCTGCGGGGGGATCTGGATCTTAGTCTTGTAGTCAGACCTCTATTTGAGGTCTGATCAGAAGACAACCTCAAATAAAAGACGAGGGGTATTTTTCAGAGCATTTATAGTCTATATTGTCTTTTTTTTTTCAGGACAAAAAGGGCTTTCTTCAGATACTATTTTTTTGATCATACCTAATTTCCTATAGCGCATCCTGGGGTGAGTGTTCGATGTTGCTGAATACCTCGTTATCGAGCCATTTCAGTGACACCATTAAAGTTTAGGAGGCGATTGTTGATCCTCCTAAACTCTTTTTAGACGGGGGTCCACCGCCATACAGTTTAAAAAGCGTTTCAAATATTTTTGGGAAGGGTGTAAAAGTAGGCCCTATATGCATTTGGTGGGTCAGCCCAAAATGAAACCTTCTGTAGGCACAAGTTCATAATTTCTGCGAACAGACATTGAGCATGCGTTGACTAGTGGCCATTTATGGATGTTCCTCAATTTTCGTTTATCGCTAGTTAATGTACACTTTGGTTTTCTACTTATTTTTATTGTAAACTAAATTTAGAAAAATAAGACCACCCCATGAGACATAAAAAGTTACTCATCATCCTTTTCTTACCTAGTAAAACTGGATAGTCTTCAGCTTCTAACCATGGTGTACAAATCTGGATGTACTTAAGCTCCATCTTAGCAATTAATCCTGTATAATATTCCTTTAATGGACCTTTGCCTGAAATTGTGAAGAAAAATCAATTTAAAATTTCAACATTATTTTTACCAATTACTTCTGCCTTCCCACATACATTACCAGAAATGTCATAAAACAGGAGAGTTACATGAGTTAATATATAACATCTCATGTTAGCTATCTGAAGCACATGCATTAGGTGGCCAAAATATATTGTCCGAAATGGGACTTATCAGCAGAATGCCGTATTTAAAAAAAAAAAAATAAAAAAAAAAAGCGTCTGAAAATAATTGTCCGCAGGGGCCCTGCTCCTTAACTGTGAAATGTCTCTTGTATTCTTGTATCGCCCAGAGGAAAAAAAATAAAAAGCCCGAATATAAGACGACCCTATAGGAAAAAAGTTTTACCAGTAAATGTTAATTCATGTAAACTATTACATTTTTTAATAAAAGCTATGATTGAGAAAAATATTTTTTTTGTTTTTATTTCCTTGTATTTTCCAACCTGCCCGCCAGTTACGCACATCTGCCCCCAGGCTTGCCACTCCAATATGGCACTGTGGCCCATGATATGCCTTTTAACCCTCTATATGCCACTGTGCCCCATGATATGCCTTTTAACCCCCTATGTGCCACTCTGCCTCCAGAAATGCCTTATACCCCTATATCCCATTCTGGCATTTAAGGGGTTAAAAGGCATATTATGGGGCAGAGTGGCATATAGGGAGGTATAAGGCATTTCAGGAGGCAGAGTGGCGTTCAGGGGGTTAAAATGCATTTCATAGAGCACTCTGCCTCCAGAAATGCCCTATGCCCACATTTAACACTCCCCCCTCCCCCCCACACACACACACTTACCGGGGCTTCCAATTTCCTGCTGTATACGCAGCGGTCTTCCTTCTGTCTCCCCCCCATTTAACACTCCACCCCACACACTTACCGGTGCTTCCAATTTCCTGCTGTATACCGGGGCAGCGGGTTGACGTCCACGCGATCCGCGTAGACAACTTACGCTGCAGCCGGAAGGAGGTGTGGCTAGCAGCAGGGGTTGTCTGCGTCCATCGCGCAGACCTTCCCCGGCTGTCAGAGATCTGAGTTCCCCGCATCAGTGCGGCACCGGCACGGGGAACTCTGATCTCTGACAAGGAGGGACCCTCACCATTAGACTCAATAAGTTGGTCCACCCTGTGTTTCTTGCTCACTCCCATACCCCAACAAGACTACAGCCCCCCCCAACCTGGTAGTCAGACAGGACTGTTTTCTTTTTGTCCAGGAATGTAGCAGGTCTGAATAGTCCTAATAAGTGTAAAAAAATCCTTATGGTTCTGAGGGAAAGTAAACCACATCACCTTTCTTCAAGAAACGCACTTGAAGAGGGGTGCCCCTCCTCGCTAAAGGATACTGGATCCAGAATTGCTATTCTGCCCCATATAAGTCCAAGGCCAGAGTAGCCATCCTAATTAGTAAATGTATACCCCATGAAGTACATAATGTGATATCTGATCCCCAGATCATATTTGTTTATAATTATAAAATGCATGTAGTAAACGTGTATGCTCTGAACTTTCCGAATAATGATTTCCATATGCATCTATTTGAAACTTTGAATGCACTGACCTCTTTTGTTTTTGTGATAGGTGGGGATTTTAACACTGTACTTGACAGCAGACTGGACAGGACCAACTGTATGCACCCCAACCTAATAGAAGGTATTCATTATCTTTTGCATTCCCTACACTTGGTGGACCCATGGCTTGTCATGCACCCTTCACAAGGAATGTACACATATATCCAGGGCTCACAACTCTTTATCCAGGCTAGATATGATCTTTAAGAAAAGAGATAAACCCCACGCAAAGATGACCTACAAATCCAAAATGTGCTGACAAAAAATGTTTTTTTTTTACGGATAATAAAAACAGTAATATTACCATAAAGTGGATCCAAAATTTCTTTTACAAAAAATAACTGTCTGCAAAATAAGAAGATCAAAAAAATAGTATAATGTGTACAGACAGCGACCTTAGAGTAAAAAAAAAAAGATAGCAGTTACAAAATTAGCTCCAAATTATAAAGGTGGAGCATCGCAGCGGCATGGAAATCAGAGAGCAGGCAAAGTGAGGACATTCCACAGGATTTAATAGTAGCGTAATTAAAAACTTAATTAAAAAGCAGTATACGAACAAATGAGCAGCCTGCAAGTCCGAAATAAATGTTGTTGGCGGAGACGGAGAAGTCAGAGAATAGTAGATAGCACTACAGTCCTGTTCGTCGAATGTGTTTAGTGTTCTCCATCAACAGCGTGGAGCAAACTACAGAAGCCGAGAGGTGCCAAAAAGCAAACACTACACCTGGTGTCTGTTTCTTGGGTCATACAGTGAAGGAAAAAAATATTTGATCCCCAGCTGATTTTGTCTGTTTGCCCACTGGCAAAGACATGATCAGTCTATAATTTTAATGGTATTATTTGAACAATTAGAGACAGAACAACAACAAAAAAATCTAGAATAACGCATTTTAAATAAGTTATAAATTGATTTGCATTATACTCAGTGAAATAAGTATTTAATCCCCCATCAATCAGCAAGATGTCAAAACACCTTGGCAAAATCCAAAGGTGAGCCCCATAAGACTAAATAGCTACATTGTGGAGGGTTCTTGGATGCCTTCTTACATGAGAGCACAGGCTTGCCCAGATTACACAAAGAATACATTGTTTCAATTCAGTAATAGGTCAGGAAAGCTTTTGACCAATGTCGCAAAATCGTGCGCACCTAGGCATCATATCTCAAAAATTATTTCAGGCAACGGGAACAACTTCACTACGTTCGATGCCATTAGTAAGGCTTTCACCTCATATTTTCAGACACTTAACACAGCTGATCAGGATGATTTGAACCAGGGAATCAAATTCTTGCATGCAGCGAAAATGAATACATTTAGTAATGATCAGAGGGAGCTCATAACCTGAGATCACGGAGAAGGTTGGTCAGACAAAAAATAACTCTCAAGACATTAGACAATGAAATTTCTATGTAATTGTCCTGTGGAGACCGTAAACACTGCTAGAACAAATGTATTGCCCAAACAGAACAAAGACTACCAAATCTTATTGACCCATCTCACTCCTCAATGAGGACCTTAAAATCTTAACTAAATTAACGGCTATGAGATTACAGCAATTCCTACAGCAATTGCTAGTGCAACATCAATTGGGATTTGTGAGGAGGCGGCACGCTGTTAAAAGCATTTGCATGGCATTAGCCGCTATAATACATTGCAAACTGTCAAAATATGCACACCCCAGAATATTATTAAGTCTTGACACGGGAAAAAAAGCATTCAATAGTTTTTTGGGCAGATGTTTGGAATTTAGTCCGCAACTTGTGCACTAAGCGTAAAACTTCGATACACACCAATGGACTTGATTCTGCTGCATTCCGTCTAACGCGGGGTTCGCCCTGTCAGTTCTTTTCAACATAGCCCTTGACCCCTTATCAAGAATTCTACTTTTTTCAAAGGACTTCAAGGGTATTCATGTGGGCACTAGAGAACAGAAGTCGGTTGTGTTTGCGGACAATATACTTTTATATTTTTCTGACCCTAAACACTATTCCCAATATTCTTAACTTATTTGTATAGGCCGGTGATGGGTTTTAGGATCAATATTTCCAAAGCTGAGGCGCTACATTTAGGACACTCCACGATGTCCTGAGACACCCCTAGTTTTGGCTTTCACTGGGCAGTGTCCTCTATTAACTACTTAGGAGTCAGATTTCCCAAAAATCCGTATCAACTCTACTCCCTGAATGTCTCTAAGATCTTTAAGGTGGTCATTGCTGAACTTAAATTATGGCAGTCATTGCATCTCACGTTAACAGGAAGAGCGAACCTTATCAAAACGATAAACCTTCCAAAACTACTCTATGTCCTACAATATTTACTCTTAATGGCCAAACCCTCTGATATCAAACTGCTTGAAGCCTAGTTTCGTACCCTTTTATGGAAAGGGAAAAATACAGAAATCAGCCTACTTAAGGTACAGCAAGGGAAACGAATGACGAGTCTCAACTTGCCTAATCTAAAGGACTACAGTCTTGCAATACAAACTCAACATGGCATATATTGCATAACGCACACCAATAAATTCATGGACACACATATTGAAAGCCAACTCTGCCCTCTTATTCCTTGCCTATACTCCTTCACACACCATATGGGCACCTCACTGAGGCGGTCAATGATAACCCCTTTCTCTCATCACGATTAAGGCATAAAAAAAAATCTGTATTGTTTTTTTGCCTTCAATGGCAATACACATAACAGCTGCCACTCCAATAAAATCCCAATTTCCCACTTTTTTGATCAAATAATTTCTTACTCTTTTTACAACATTGCAGAGAGAATGTTATGCAATGTCTGTGACCAAACACTTTACATAAACTGATTGGGATAACGACCTTGATCGTTGCATTCACAGAGATGGGAGGGACACCCACTCAATCAGCTTTATACTGTATAAGCTTATCGCGACTCAGTCCAACTCTTTGGTTCATACTGGACTAGGCAGCTACCCATGGTGTCCTACACAGAAATGTTTTACAGGGTAGCGCATGGCACATTACTAACGCCTGACAGACAGTGCTGACTGGGTCCGAGGGATATTAACCCCTTGGCTGCTAAGCCATTTCCCACCCTGGTGTTAAGCTGGTTTTCGGCATTTTGGTGCATCTCACGTTTAAACGCCTTTAGAAGTAAATTTCTTGGGAATAAACTATACAAACCATATATTGTTTTTTTCAGCACACCCAGCAGATTCCAAATATACCATTTTTATGTGTGTATGTCTCATTAGGTTTGCAAAATAAAGCCAAAAATGGGAAAAAAGTGTAATTTTTCACTTCCGACTCAATAAAAACTAGTTTGTAATGTTATTTTTCTAAACTCTAATATCAAAAGCTGTGTTGCTAAATATTTGTTGTAGGTAACTGGTCTAAAATAAACAGAAATTGAGAACAGTAGACTGTGTTTTTCTAATATTGTATAGCTAAAAGTTACATTTATTAGACTATCACAAAAGACATCTTTAAATTTAATGCATGGCTGCCGTCAATTAAACAGCTCTAGCTGCCCGGGATGTTAAAATATGCCAACAAAACTATATATTTTTAGAAACTACACCCCCAGCTGCAGCAAATGAGGTCTTAGTTGTATTTGTATCACAAATCTGACGTGCACAACAAATAAGTGAATATCACTTCTAAAAATAAAAAAAAATTAAATTAAAAGCGACAAGTTCATTTATGTCTTGCGCACTCCAGTCTTGTGCTACTAATACATGCAGCCCCTCATTTGCATCAAAGGGGTGTAGTTTCTGAAAATATATACTTTATGTACCATAATTTAACTTTCCAGCTGTCTAGAGCTGTCTAAATGCAGGCATCACCCCTAAATGTTTTAAGACAATTTTTAACAAGATTCTCCAATCTGCCATATCTGAAGTTAAAGTGGTCTAGACATCTGGGAAGTTAAATTAGGATACATAAAGTACATATTTCAAGAAACTACACCCCTTGGAGCTTCAAATGAGGGGCTACATGTATTTCTAGGACAAAGGTTGAGTGCACAAATAATGATGGAATATGTCGCTTTGGATAGAAAATATGTTTTTTCTAACCATAGCGACATGTTCATTTGTGTCTTGCGCACTCCAGGTTTGTACTAGAAACACATGCAGCCCCTCATTTGATGCGCCAAGGGGTGTAGTTTTTGCAAATATGTACTTTTTGTACCATAATTTAACTTCTTACGTGAGCAGTAATGCCACGTCAAGGCTTCAACCCTAATTACTGACCATTCACACACCTTTCATATCTCCATTCACTCGCAGAAGCACACACCATACTTTCCATACATTCACTCACAGAAGCACACACCATTCTTTCCCCTTACAATCCCAAAGAAATGATGGTAAAGGGAGAAAAAAAATCACTTTTACAGCAAAAATAAGTTTTGCAGTAAAAATGCAAGGCGCTCCAGGGATGATATGGTTACTCACGTACCGCACAGGCTAAATGGCTGATTTTTTTTAATATTTGCAGTTCATCAAGATTTAAAAAATTGCCTTCATCTGCCATCGGCTAAATTTAACCCCATGAGCAAAGGGATCATGGGGTTAAAATTTAGTATCGGCCATTTTTAAAAAGGGAATGTGACTTTTTCATAGCTATATGATCACTGTGGTAACATTGGCTACCACAGTGATCATTTAGCTAGAATACTTAAACTTTTTTTTCTAACGGTATATGTTGGGGGTCTGTAGCTGCTTAGATGCCTGAGATACAGGCATCTAAGCAGCATGCCCCCAAACCGCTTTAACTGACAATTGTCAGGTTTCAATAAAGTTGCGCGGTGACGTCATCGCGTCATTACGCCCAACGTCACCGGCCGGATCGGGTGGTCCCAGTGATGCCCTTCAATATGAGGGGCAGATCGCCGGGGTAAGTGGAGATGGGGGTCCACAGACCTCCATCAAGGTAGGGTAGTGCTAGCGACGGCATGGTGCCGTCGTTAGCAGTCAAGGGCTTAATCATTGCCCAAAGTGCGCCTCCCCCGAGGCTCATTCCTTTCACTGTTTTGGCTACGCCCACCTATACAGTCTTTTTGGGTGCAGGTACGCAGCTATGTCCAGGCCCACCAGATTGCAGACCTTCCACAGCACAAGATCTCCACAAAAATGACACATAACTGCAGTAGCAAAAAAATGTATTTTACAATACTGTATTTTCATGCCCAAACTATATAATCCTTTCCAAATGGATTGGATAGAAGCCACTCTAGCTAAGGAGCGCTCTACAACTGTTTTACAAGTTACGAGGACCATACATTAACACTCTTAACGTGGAGCTACGACCACTGCTTGGTACAGCCTGCAACTATTTCAATAAAGGCTCCCAATGGTAATTCCACAAAATAGGTAATGACTTCCTATATTTATTTGACTTTGAGACGAAACTGGGGCATGAGGACCAACTAATTGGTTGATTTACTGGCTCCTAACATAAACTTTTGTTTTCTCTTGTGGCCTGATTCTCAATGTGGTCTGACCAGCGACAGACCATGTACTTTATTGTCTCACCGTAATGTTTAATGTAACATACAACACACAACTGTGTACCACCTATACACATGAAATGTGATATATGGGACAAATGTTACCCCCAATAAAATTGTCTAAGTAAAACAAAAGTAAACCCTTCCTGATGACCTTTCCAAATAAAATTAAAAACTTAAGTTACTACTTATTTGTTGAATATATATGAGAATATTTGGCACCCTATGAGTACTTTGTAAGAAACCAATTGAGAGGATTCAAAGACTATTCAGCAAATAAACAGCAACTGTGCATTACAGTTTGCACTTCTCATCTCTATTCTTTCCCTGTAGCCTTTTCTCTTCTTTTGCTCTTTTTTTACTTAGCACTTAAACTATTTGACAGCATACCTATTTCTTTTTTGGACTGTTATTAACATATGTAGCAAATGCACCATGTTTCAAGTTGTGTACTCATATTCTCACAATTGTATTGTATTGCAATGTCAATGCATTTGATGAAGTGTCAAATATTCTTTGTAAAATTACAAGAGACAAAAAAAATCTATATATTATGCAACACTGATGAAGTTAAATTAATGTGTAAACGTGAAAAGGATTGAAAACCAGTATAAGGAGCAGAAAGATAGAATAATAATAATGAGTTGGAACTTGTGTGTGTGTGTATGGAAACACAGCTGCAGCCCTTAAACACCACTCTCCGGGTGTCGAAGTATTTCAACCAAGGTCCACTAGGGGGTGCTCGTGTATCCCATTCGATATAAATAGGAAAAAAATAAAAACGAAAAAAGGGAAAAAATATATAGTGTAGGTGTACAGATAAATGTAATCTGCCCAATGTGTCCCGGATTTTGCACTCACAATATTGCTGTGTTGGTCAATGCGTAACGAGGGTAAAACCTCAGGATCCACGTGTGGAGTTTACGTCAGGAAACATAAGGGAAAACAGAGGAGATCCGATAGTGTGATATTATTTCAAACGCAGGGAACGCAAAAGATAGAAAATGTACTTACACTTAGATAAGTATAAATATGCCCGTAGTCCCTGGTCACAATCTGGTCCCGATTATGTGTTCTTCAGCCTGGTGGGTCCAATGGTTAAATTCCAGCGAGTGTGGAGTGTATCAGATAGTGACTGTCCACACCATTGGTATAGTAAAAAATATAAGTTTTATTCCTAAATAACAATAAGCCGGATCTAAATAGTATACAGCTAGATAGTATAAAAACAAAATAAATAAATAAAATGTTTTTAAAAAAAAAAAAAAAAAAAAAAAAAAATATATATATATATATATATATATATATATATATATAAAAAGTCCTGGTAAAAATGTAATAGAGTAGTCCAAAATAAATCACTCAATGCGTTTCGCCAGGCACGGCTTCATCAGGAGTGTCTCTCGTCGTCTGTAGAGGTTCTTTTAAGTGTGCGGCGCCATCTTTTTGCTGTCTACGTTTCAGCGTCTGCCGTCAATCAGGTCTACTTCCAGGTCTCTTTCATTTTTCATTTCCCGTCCGTACGAAAGTTCTTGATGTGAGTGTGATAGATACCGTGATCGGTAGCCGCGTTTTGGCATAGAACGAGAGGTAAGTGGGTAAACAGTATTTATATTGCTTCACGGATGTGTTATTTGTTACAGGATGAATTAATATCATACAGAGGATCGGAATTAGGCAATTTGCAAGACATCCCCAATAAAAGGAGTGGTTCTGCAGGTGGTTACCACAGACCCCTTCGCAGTTCCTATGCTTCCTGGCTGATGTCACTTTTGAATGCTTGCGGTGCTTTCACTCTAGTGGTAGCATGAGACCCACACAAGTGGCTCAGGTAATGCAGCTCATCCAGGATGGCACATCAATGCGAGCTGTGGCAAGAAGGTTTGCTGTGTCTGTCAGCATAGTGTCCAGAGCATGGAGGCGCTACCAGGAGACAGGCCAGTGCATCAGGAGACATGGAGGAGGCCGTAGGAAGGCAACAACCCAGCAGCAGGCGCTACCTCCGCCTTTGTGCAAGGTGGAGCAGGAGGAGCACTGCCAGAGCCCTGCAAAATGACCTCCAGCGGGCCACAAATGTGCATGTGTCCACTCAAACAGTCAGAAAGAGACTCCATGAGGGTGGTATGAGGGCCCGACGTCCACAGGTGGGGGTTGCGCTTACATCTCAACACCGTGACAGAGTCTGGAGACGCCGTGGAGAACGTTCTGCTGCCTGCAACATCCTCCAGCATGACCGGTTTGGCGGTGGGTCAGTAATGGTGTGGGGTGACATTTCTTTGGGAGGCCAGACAGCCCTCCACGTGCTTGCCAGAGGTAGCCTGACTGACATTAGGTACCGAGATGAGATCCTCAGACCCCTTGTTGTGAGACCATATGCTGGTGCGGTTGGCCCTGGATTCCTCCTAATGCAAGACAATGCCAGACCTCATGTGGCTGGAGTGTGTCAGCAGTTCCTGCAAGAGGAAGGCATTGATGCTATGGACTGGCCCGCCCGTTCCCCTGACATGAATCCGATTGAGCACATCATGTTTTGCTCCATCCACCAACGCCACATTGCACCACAGACTGTAAAGGAGTTGGCAGATGCTTTAGTCCAGGTCTGGGAAGACATCCCTCAGGAGACCATCCGCAATCTCATTGGGAGCATGCCCAGGCGTTGTAGGGATGTCATACAGGCACGTGGAGGCCACACACACACACACTACTGAGCCTCATTGTGACTTGTTTTAAGGACATTACATCAAATTTGGATCCAAATTTGACTCCATATTTTGATTTCCATTGAGAATTTTTGTGTGATTTTGTTGTCAGCACATTCAACTATGTAAAGACGAAAGTATGTCATACGATTAGTTCTTTCATTCAGATCTAGTATGTGTAATCTTTATTATTTTGAGCAGTGTATATTTTTTAGACTTTTAGATTTTTTTTGGAACTGGATGGTTCCCCTGATGGTGACAATACTTCCTAATTATTTTATGTCTAATCACATTGTGATTAGAAAACTGGGCTCAATTGGAACTCAGTTCTCATGAGGGTCTTGAGAGACCCTGTTTGTAGTGGATTGCATTGTCCATTTTTGGTGATTCACGTCACAGATGCAATATCTGTATCTCCCTTTGGATAAACCACTCCCCTAACTGTGGCATACATTACTATATCAATTACTTCTATTGTTTAAGAAGTGCATTAAACCTACCACCAGGTAGCTCTAGAGAGTGAGTGTTGATGTGTACATCTGCTAATTATTTAAGACCATGGATGATTTGCCTACATGAGAAGCCATGTGGGCTATACCAGGAACAATGGGATATCAGGAACTCCAGGAAGAAGGGGCAGGAGGAGGACAGACTGGAAGCAGGAGAAGGAAGCAGCATGGCAGAAGCTAAGTGAGCTGTGAAAGTTGTTCAGAGGAAAAATATGAATCAGAAAGCTGCTCTTCAATCTTGGGCTATTTAAGTGCCAAGAAGCTAGGACTTAGTTTAGTGCCTAGTAATGTAACTAAAATTAGAAAACAACTACTGAAAGATTCCTTTAAAGTCTTCTATATCAACCTGGAATCTAGAGCCATTTTGGACACTGAACATCAAAGGAGCCATTTGGTATGCTGATCCGCTCTAAAGTTAAGTACACATGATAATACAATGTTATATAGAATATAATTGTTGTCTCTAATTTTGTTATGGTAACCTTTTCGATATATTGTTTTTACCGCCAGAAGTATATCAATATATATCATCACGTCTCCTGGTATTCATCTTTACATAATTTAACAGTATTGAATCAAATAAATTTGTTGTATTGTAAGATGTGTTTTGTCACAATTATTTTAAATGCAAAACAGGCCACGACTGGAGCACTGTTTTTTAATGATGTCACCATCTTGAGGGGGCAAGATCTCTGGAGAACGGCCACAGTGCATCCTGGGGTGGGTTTTCGGGTCACTGAATGTCTCGCTATTGAGGCATTTCAGCAACGCAATTTTTGATCACCCCAATATTGTATATGGCAGACGTAGACGACCCGGGGAGGAGCCCTTGCTGCAGAGTCAGAATTGCTGAATGCCTCAACATCGACCTTTTACAATCGCGTATGGACATTATGAATGTTTAGTAGACGTGTAGTAGGCTTTTGACCCATTCGTATTCGAATATATCACTTTGCAGTTTTGTTTTGCCAGGATAAAAAAACCTCCGGGTAAGTCTCTATAAGTTACAGTGCCTAAAAATAATTTAAGGGTAAATCTCCCAGTGGTTAAGCTTGTCGCACTCGTTCACAACACGTTTGACTGTTTGAATGTCACCCCCTGCAAAAATGTGCAATAACTATTTTGTGTTTTTTTAATGCATACGTTACAATCTTGCTTTTGATTTCTTATGCAGCATATGTTCAAGTTCAGAAAAAAACACCATTTTGTGTTCACCAACATTCCCTGAGTACAGTAATGCCTTACATGCAGACATTGGGCTGTTCTGGGGAAGCTATGATGCCATGCACATTTCAGTTTTCAAATGTGGAATTTTGCGAAATTGGTTTGATGAGTCCATATCGCATTTGGGGCAACTTAGCATCGCTTATCACCATATAAGTAATTGTTTATTAACAATAGACAAATAGAGCTGCAACAACTAATTGCTAAAATCGATAATGAAAATCGTTGCCAACGATTCATTATTGATTAGTAGAATCGATTTTATCGATTATAAGATGAGGGTTTTTTCAGAGCAAATGCTCTGAATAATACCCCTCATTTCATAATCCGGTTCATTCAATGTCACTTACACTACAGCAGTTACTACTTACCAGTCACTCTGATTGGCCCTGCCCCTTTCCTTATAGTGTCCACACTAATCTAACAGTAAGTATAAAATAAATATTTGGGTTGCTGAAAGTTAGGGGAGGTGGGGGTTAATTTAGGGGCAGTTATGGTTGATGGGGTCTTTAGGCTTAATTTAATGCTGAGGACTGAGGGTTAATTTAATTAATTTAATAAGGTTAATTTAAGGTGCAGTTAGAGGTAAATGGGGGGGCAAACTAAGGGGAATCTAAATCCTGGGGGTAGTGAAGATTAATCCTGTATTTATTTATAAGAATATTGTGTCAGTGTGCTGTGAACGAGTCTGTAAATCTATGAGGGCACTATGGCATATTTGGGGGGTATAAGGCATATCTGTGGAGGACCGAGTGGCATATCTGGGGGTATAAGGCATATTAGGGGGGCACAGTGGCATATAGGGCAGTGGCGTCGCTACAGGGGGGCAAGGGGGGGCAATTGTCCCCCCTAGGTTATTCCTTGCCCCCCCTGTTGCCCCCCCGCCGAATTTGTAACCCCTTGACTGCTAACGACGGCATGGTGCCGTCGCTAGCAGTCCCAGTCAGGTGCTAACGACGGCACCATGCCGTCACTAGCACTACCTTACCTTGATGGAGGTCTGTGGACCTCCATCACCACCTACCCCGGCGATCTGCCCATCAAACTGAAGGGCATCACCGGAGCCACCCGATCTGCCCGGTGACGTCTCGCGCAATGACGCGATGACGTCACCGCGCAACTTTATTAACAACTGACAATTGTCAGTTACAGAGGTATGGGGGCATGCTGCTTAGATGCCTGTATCTCAGGCATCTAAGCAGCTACATACCCCCAACATATACCATTGGAAAGGTAATCGCCTCGCCTTTCCAACGGTATATAGCTGTAAAAAAAATAATAACAAATATTAAGTTAAAAAAATAAAAATGTAAAAAAAATGATTTGGCGGTCTCTAAAGGCAGATAAAAAAGATCAAAATTGCCTAGAGACCCCCAAATTAAATTATTTAAACAAAGTAGTTTAACTTTAAAAAAAAAAAAACAAGTTTAAGTATTCTAGCTAAATGATCACTGTGGTAGCCAATGTTACCACAGTGATCATATAGCTATAAAAAGTCACATTCCCTTTTTAAAAATGGCCGATACTAATTTTTAATCCTATGATCCCTTTGATCATGGGGTTAAATTTAGCCAACGGTAGAGGGAGGCAATTTTTGAAATCCTGATGAACTGCAAATATTAGTAAAATCAGCCATTTAGCCTGTGCGGTACGTGAGTAACCATATCATCCCTGGAGCGCCTTGCATTTTTACTGCAAAACTTATTTTTGCTGTAAAAGTGATTTTTTTCTCCCTTTACCATCATTTCTTTGGGATTGTAAGGGGAAAGAATGGTGTGTGCTTCTGTGAGTGAATGTATTTAAAGTATGGTGTGTGCTTCTGCGAGTGAATGGAGATATGAAAGGCGTGTGAATGGTCAGTAATTAGGGTTGAAGCCTTGACGTGGCATTACTGCTCACGTAGGAAGTTAAATTATGGCACAAAAAGTACACATTTGCAAAAACGACATCCCTTGGCGCATCAAATGAGGGGCTGCATGTGTTTCTAGTACAAACCTGGAGTGCGCAAGACACAAATGAACATGTCGCTATGGATAGAAAAAACATATTTTCTAGCCAAAGTGACATATTCCATCATTATTTGTGCACTCAACTTTTGTCCTAGAAATACATGTAGCCCCTCATTTAAAGCTCCAAGGGGTGTAGTTTCTTAAAATGTATGAATTGTCTGAATGAGGGAGAGCATGAGTTAATATGTGGATGAATTGTCTGAATGAGGGAGAGCATGAGTTAATATGTGGATGAATTGTCTGAATGAGGGAGAGCATGAGTTAATATGTGGATGAATTGTCTGAATGAGGGAGAGCATGAGTTAATGTGATTGTGCGTATCATAGATGTATAATTGTGGAAGGGCAAAGATGGCACTAGCAGGATGTTTGAGCCTTGGGGACCAAGATGGAACAGGCAGGGTGTATATGGGACAAAGATGGCAAATCGTATGTGTGTTATCTGGGTGTGCAACCTGTGATCTATCCCTGTAATTTAGGGGTTTTAAATATACCATTAATGCCGTGTTTTTATGTGAATTCCAATTGATCTATACCTGCAAAGCTGGGTTTCTGTGTTATTCTGTAGATCCATATCTGCTATGCTATGTTTCCATACAGTATTTATGTATACCTGCAAATACAGGGTTTGTATGTCTTGTTCAGTTGATTTATACCTGCAATGCTGTTTCCATGTATTTATTTGATCTATACCTGCGATGCTACGTTTCATATATTATTATTGTATACCTGCAAATACAGGATTTGTATGTCTGATTCTGTTTATTTGATATATACCTTCAGTGCTGAGATCACAAGTGAATCTGTTGATCTATACCTGCTTTCAGCAGCAGGGTCTAATATTTATATATATATATATATCGGCAGCAGGGACTAATATTGATATATATATCGGCAACTGGGGCTAGTATTAATATATTTGGGCAGCAGGGGCTAATACTAGGCCCTTAAATAATTTAGTGCAAAAGTTAAGGTATTGTGCTGTTTAAAGGATTTCAACGATTAGTCTTACTAAATTGTGGCTTCAGGCTTCCCATGTTGAATGATCAAGTATTGTATTGTCCAATAACAAAAGTATCATTCCATAGCACATTACTTTTGGCAATATATATATATATATAGATTTAATGGTGGAAATTATTAATGCCCCCCCAGATTGACTGTGGTATCTTGTGTGCCCCCCCTATATATTGTTTCTAGAGTCGCCACTGATATAGGGTATATAAGGCATATGTGGGGAGGGCGAAGTGGCATATCTGGGGGTATGTGGCATATCTGGGGGTATGTGGCATATCTGGGAGGCAGTGTGGCAAACCTGGGCTCAAATGTGCATAAGTGGGGGGGGCAGGTTGGGACATAAAAACAAGAAATGCATTTTTATCAAAGTTTTCTTATTATGCGGTTTGTTTTTAACATCCTGTTTATTAAATGATTTTAAATAAATGAAAAATTTACATTTATTTTTTTATCCGATTAATCGAAAAAACAATCGGCCAACTAATCGATTATGGAAAAAATCATTAGTTGCAGCACTATAGACAACCCAGGGTATTTAACTTGGGGGGCCGTTTTCACAGTTTTCAGGCAGTTATTTCATCACACGTCTGCCAAAGGCTGCAGGAACTTTACTGCATTTTTTACGCATGCATTGCAATCTTGTTTTGAATTTCTTGAGTAGCATTTACAGTGGTAAGAAAAAGTAAATGAACCCTCTGGAATTACCTGGTCTTCTGTATTAATTGTTCATAAAATGTGATCTAAGTCACAAGTATAGACAAACACAATGTGCTTAAGATAATAACATAACACACAAACAATGATAATTGTTCATGCTTTTGAACACACCCACTAAACATTCACAGTGCTGGTGAAAAAAAGGTGGGCTTAAGTGGAGTTAATAACTAGTCAAACTTCTGCAGCAATAACCTCACACAAGCACAAGGATCAGATCTGCACAACATTCAGGATGAATTTTAGACCATTCTTTCTTACACTGCTTAAGCTAAGCCATATTCATAGGATTTCTGGTGTGAACGGCTCTCTTGAAATCTTTCTACAGCATTTCTAATGGGTTAAGGTCTTGGCTCTGACTGTACCACTTGAAAAGGAGGATTTCTTATTTTAAGCCATATGACAGAAACAGATGCACCCCCCCCTGGTGCAGGACTGTCTTTTAGTGGTCATTGGTCCCTAGATGTCCCATGTTTTCATGAGCTGGTATGTCAAAGGGGTTAATTTAAATACATTTGAAAAAAAAAAAATCACATGGACATATAGGGCGGACAAAAACAGCTCTGGTCCTTAAGAGGAAAGGGGAAAACAGAATGTAAAAGTGCCACATGTCCCACTACACTGCAGAAACTGTTTAATGGAAATTGCTATACAGCGTGCACAGAATGCCACCACGTGGTTGACATTCTGAACCCAGCTATGTAAGGTGTATGTAGCTGGCATTCTAAGGGTTAAACACTGGCATGTTTCTTAAGCAAGAAGGGCTGAGTTGGTCTTTTATAATGTATAGTTCAATGTCTGAGACTAAAAAAAGCTCATAGATTGAACCATGTAACACAGTTACTACTTGTGTAATATAGGGCCAGCCAAAAGCTTCCTGTAAAACAAACTTACTGGGGTTGACTCTTCATAATGTGTGGTGAAGTCAAGGAGCTTAAACACAACTTTCCCTTTAGTGAATAAGTTATCATAATTGCACAGCTAACTTAAAAATCCAATGTAGTATATGAATTATTTCACATAACCGTGTCTAGTTAATTGTACCGCGATAGATACTTAATAGACATAAAAATTCCAAAATGTCATAAACTGCATACAGAAAAAAGTTACCTGTTATCACACAGACAAGAGATGGAAGTTTGATTCCACTTTTAAGGCACTTCTCATAACCTAACAAGAAGAAAAAAAACAATAAATTTGTGTTTAAACATTATATTTTGTCAAAACAAAGGATATGTCAAAGTAAGAGACACAGCACAGTAGTAAAGTAATATATTTAATTTGTATGAATAAAAAAATTACCTTCCAAAGCTCTTAGCAAAACTGTGAAGTCTTCATCTTCTGCAATATTATATAAAAATGTCATACATAAAATCTGCATATTCTGCATTTTGGACAGAATTTGTAATTGTATAATACGAATGTTTGTTACCGCTTAAAGGGCATCTCCCACGACCCTTTAAAATATATTTTTAATAAACCATTTAGTATCATTGTAATACATACTTGATGCTTTAGCTTAAAGAACAGTAATTATTTCACTCACCTAAATAACTCATCTACGCATGATCCTCTGGCACTCTACAGGCTGGTTGCCTTGTGACCTGAAAACCTACTGGAGATCGGAACACCACCAATTTCACGCGCGACAAAACTGCTTAAATACGGAAGCTCGGAATGGCGAGTGAGTGAGTGAGTGAGTGAGTATATATATCTATATATCTATATATCTATATATATATATAGATATATCTATAGATATATATATATATATATATATATATATATATATATATATATATATATATATATATATACACACACACAATGTCGTATTGGCCTGACTATAGGCTGCACACCCTTATAGTTTGGTGATATTTTGAAGAAAAAATTATTTAAAAAAAAAAAAAGCCACACATTAGTGGAATAGTAAAACAGTATTTTATCTAATGAACAGGAATACATGTATTTTAACATTTTTGCTATCTATTATGCTGTTAGTCCTGGAAAACCAATAGCCATTTTAAGGTCCCCCCTTAATTCATAATGCATCTTACTTCTAGATATGCCACTCTGCTCACCGGATATGCGTTATACCCTCTATATGACACTCTGCCTCACAGACTTACCAATGCATCCCCAGACTCGTCCCCTGTGCTCCAGACTCCTTGCTGTCTAATGGGGGCATCTGGTGGATGTCTGCGCGATGAGCGTAGACAATCTCTGCTGCTGCCCCTCAATTCCGCCGGCGGAGAACCGGCGTGACATCACCTTCCGGCGCTTCATCATAGAACCCACGGCGGAAGTGGGGCGCAGCAGAAGAGGTTGTCTACGCGCATCATGCAGGCTGCCACCAGCTGCCAGAGAGGAGGATCCAGGTCCCCTGCAGTGCTGCGGAGGATCCTCCTCCCTGGCAACCAGTGAACGTCTGCGTGATGCACGTAGACAACCTCTGCTGCTACCCTCTACTTTTGCTGGGGCTTCTACGATGGAGCACCGGAAGGTCATATCTCGCTGGCTCTCTGTCATAGAAGCTCTAGTGGAAGTGCCGGGCAGCAGTGGAGGTTGCATTCACCGGCTGCCAGGAAGTGCCGGGCAGTCCCCCGCAGCGCTAACCCTGCTGCTTGCTACGGCCGTTGAGCAATACGAATTGCGCACGTCTGCGCTAAACCCCGATTATAGGCAGCACACCACTTTGAAGACTTGAATTAGGGGGGGGAAAGCGTGGCCGATACGGTACTTTAATTACACTGTAGAACAAACAGCTTTCCCTGATAACCAACACTTTAGTATGATGTATTAGAGATTTATTCAAAGTCTCTTCTAACATTAATAAGTATCTGTGTATATTAGACCACTCATTTTGGATGAAATTCAGATGCCTTTTTTAATTCAGAAACTACATTCTGGGGCATTCCCAAAGGGGGCAGTCCCCAACATCTTCAGGACTCGCTTTCAACTGCAGCCTCTCAAGGTTTATAAAGAGATTCAAACTTGATTTTGCACTGCACCAATAGCAACACTGAATCAATGAATATGCACATCCAGCAGCATGCTACGAGACTGAATTTCTCCAAACCAGTTGGACCCATGGCGGAAGTGCCAGCACCGGAACCAGTAAGTCTAGGGGGGGGACCTCTTGGGGGCAGAGTGGCAGCATATCTCAGGGGGGGATAGAGTGGCAGCATATCTCGGGGGGGGGCACATCTCAGGGGGGGATAGAGTGGCAACATATCTCAGGGGGGCAGAGTGGCAGCATGTCTGGGGAGGGCAGAGTGGCAGCATATCTGTTCCACTAAGTGTGGTTTATTTTTTTTTTTTTTACGAAGAAATTTTTTTTCTTTAAAAAAGCACCTAACTTTTAGGGTGCGGCCTATATTCGGGTGCGGCCTATATCCGAGCCAATACGCTATATACCATGCCTCAAATAAAACATGGGCCCAGTAAATTAATCTGTCAAAATTTGAAGTTTGAAAACAGCAATGTGCATGTACTCATGCATATTTATATTGATAAATACAAATCATAAGTTGTTTCAGTAATTTCACATACTGTTATAGTATGGCTGCTTTTCTGCTCAGGCTGGAGCAGAAAACGGTAAACGGAAATACCAGACATATGAGGCATTTCCAAAATCAGGACAAATCCCTAAATACATTCGTTTTTTTTCTCATTTGCACTGGCTATGTATATTTTTTACAGGTGAAATTGTGCGCATTTTTTTCCACATTTTCATTCATAGTAACCGTGTGTATATATATTTATATATATTATATACATACATATACACACACACACACCCGCTACTAGTCCTGGAAAAAAAAATTGTGGGGGTGCCCAGCTAGTAGGAAGGGATTAAATTTGTAAACAAGAAAATGTTAAGAGCAAGAACTAACCTGTCCAGCTTGTGCTGCTAATTAAAATGGCTGGTCTTTCTTTACGGTAAGAAACAATGCCACTTTTCAGGTTAAACTCTGTAAACGCAGATTTTTCAACTTCCAGACTTGCTGAATCTGACCTAAACAAATGGGTGAAATGAAAATAATAACTATGTATCCAATTATAACATTCCTAAATTTCATCTTGAGAGCCATGCTTTCAAACACAGTTCTAACCGACCTGGAATTAGGCAGGTGTGAAAAAATGTTGTTTTATTAGTTTAATTTTTATTTTTTCACAAAATGTAAACAGATGAAAAATCTAAATCCACCCTTTGCCTTCAAAACAGCATCAGTTTTTCTATGTACACGTGCACAGGTCATATTAAGTGTATGATTAAATAATTATACAGAACAATTAATAATTTTATTACACGTGTAATTTCAATTAGAGTAGCATCAGTTTCGATCACCATCAAAAACTTGAATATATAAAAAAAAAAAAATTACATCAATAAATATACCCAATCACAATAAATACATGTCCCTAAATCCAATTACCAAAATAGTACTCTTTTTATACTAGAATATAATAACTTTATCGCAACTTGATTGTTCTTGCTGTGCAGGATGTTCATTTTTTCTGGCTCCCACATCCACACGAGCCTCTGATTACTGGGAATGGTCTCCATTCAACATGTTATTGCATGCTTCTTGAAATAACACTGTAACCTAGGCCTTTCTCTGTAACTTTTCTCATGCCTAACATTCGCACTTTTTAATGTCTTACCTGCTATGAGCGATATTTGTGTTGTTCTCAGGATGTTATGCTATTATCTGGTTTATTGTATGCATTGTAATGACTGTATCACTCATGTTTAACCCTGCTGCAGCTTGCTGCAATCTGTTGTTTTTTTTATTATGCACATCTCAATAAACAGAGAATTTACAAAAAAAAACAAACAAAAAAAACAGCAGAATAAAAAACACTTAAAATTGACACTTTCATCTCTTTATCACAATGGCATTTCTCTATTCACCTTCTTATTTTACTGACATAATAATAAAAGCTACAAGAACCCAAACAGTGTTTCTCAAACTAGGTTTTAACACAAAGTTATTAGTAAATATTAATTCATATGTTAACTATTTTTCATATTTAATAAAAACTATGAGAAAAAAGCCTTGTTTATATTTTCTTTTATTTGCCATCTGACCCCCAGCTTGCCACTCTGCCCCCAGATATGCCTTATACCTCCTATATGCCAGAGATTCTACTGTGCCCCCAATATGCCTTATACACCTTATATGCCAATGATTTGCAACTGAGCCCCCTGATATACCTTATACCCTCAGATATGGCCAATATTGATATGCCTTATATATGCCACTGTGCCCCCTGATATGCCTTATAACTTCCAATATGCCACTTGCCCCCCATTTATGCCTTATACCTCCCTATATGCTACTGTGCACCCTGATATGCCACTCTGCCCCCCATAAATGCCCTATACCACCCTGAAATTCATTATACTCCCTGATTCACCACTCTGCCTCCCCCAGATATGCCACTCTGAAATTCATTATACTCCCTGATTCACCACTCTGCCTCCCCCAGATATGCCACTCTGAAATTCATTATACTCCCTGATTCACAACCCTGCCTCCCCTAGATATGCCACTCTGAAATTCATTATACCCCCCATACACCACGCTACCTCTCCCTATACACCACTCTAACTCCCCCAGATATGCCACTTTGCCTCCCTGAAATTCATTACACCCCCATACACCACTCTGCTACCCTGAAATTCATTATACCACCCCATACACCACTATAACTCTCCCATACACCACTCTGCCTCCTCCCCGACTCCCATACACCACTCTACCTCCTCCCCGACTCCCATACACCACTCTGCCTCCTCCCCGACTCCCATACACCACTCTGCCTCTCTCCCCGACTCCCATACACCACTCTGCCTCTCTCCCCAACTCCATGGTGTCTTGTGAACCTCAGCTGCTGACAGGCACTTTCACTGGAGCTTCATAGAAGCCCCACCAGAAGTGAAGGGGAGTAACGGAGGCTGTCTGTGCGCATCGCGCAGACACCCACCAGCTGACAAAGAGGATGATCCTCTGCAGGAGACCTGGATTCTCCGTCAGCCGGTGGGGGTCTGCACGATGCGCACAGACAGCCTCCGTTACTCCGCTTCGCTTCCGCTGGGGCTTCCACGATGGACCTACGATGAAGGTCATGTGATGCTGGCGCTGCATCATAGAAGCCCCAGTAGAAGTGGAGGGGAAAGGCGGAAGTTGTCTGTGCGCATCGCATCGCACGGACACCCAACGGCTGACAGCGAGGGGGAACCAGTTCCCCTGCAGGGTTGTGGGGATCTGGATTCTAGTGTTATAATCCGATCTCTGTTTGAGGTCGGATTATAGAAGGAGAGGAGTTTTTCAGAGCGTTTGCTCTGAAAAAAACCTTTTTATAATCGATAAAAATCAATTCGACTAATCGATAATGAAAATCATTGACGATTTTCATTATCGATTATTATCGATTTTATCGATTTGTTGTTCCCGAGTGCCCTATGGGTCAGTCCGCCCCTGGTCTCAGATGATTTCCCAATAACAAAAATGACCAGCGGCACATTAATGTCAAATTAAGACAAAGTTACAGTGAGGCACACCATAAGGGTTACGTTTATTTAACCACTTCAGAGATTCCAAGGAATAACAATTTCCTTAAGTGTTGGTGGTATAGTTTACCAGCTGTAAACATGAGATAACCTTACTATCCAATCTTCAAGGCGTTTGATATCCCCCACAGCGAACTTTCCAAAGTTATTCTCAATGCCAGAAATTCCACCACTTTTGTGTCAAAATTCCCGTAGGATACACAAAATAATCATGTTATAGGCCATATTTATTTGCCAGTCATGCACTCACGATTATCTGCCAGTCATCCACTCACGATTACGAAGAATCTGGCATCAGCTAAATATGAGGCATTAGGCAACACACAATAAAACAATCAGGGGCCCTGTGTGATCTCTCATGAGAGCGATCACAAGCATCAAAGTAAGACGTATGCTCCCACACAAAAGATGGTAGCGTAAAAGGAAAGGAGTTCCGAGACGATCAGTCTAGGTACTGCAATCAACCATGCAGGTTAATACATGCCAGCTTTCTAATCACTGTGATTAGTACAATATAAAAATATATGAGAGGGGGAAAAAAAATAAAAAAATAAAAAAAAAAATCAGAAAAATATTTTAATAACTTTTCAAAATAATGCTCAAGTGAAGTCACCATATCATAATGAGAGCCATCCTTTTCCAGTATGTCCCAAATAGGAAAGTAGCCTCAGGATGACCAGATGTCCAGATTCCAAATTAAAAAATGTGCGCCTCCTAAATGCGGCCTTTTAGCTCCCACGCAAACAGACAACCCTATTCATGGGTGGTATCACTGTACTCAAGTCACGAAGCTCAACCCATACCGAGGTGCTTGGCAGTGACATAGTGACGGGATGCCCTGTACCCCGACTGGGTACTCCAGGCAAACTGTGCTTCCTTCTGCTGAGCAGCCAGTGAGGAACCCTTTCAGCTCTGGGTGAGTCTAGCGCTAGCGAGATGAAGCATGACAGCTATTTATACATACAAACATAACTAAATCAGGAGTATAATCCCATCCAGATAGCCCGGCGCCTCCATACAGTTCTATGGCCAGTAATGCCAACACGACAAAAAGTCACTATTTTGGGGTGATTCCAAAGTCGTTGCATCCATCCAGGGGTATCAATGGAGAGCTCAGGTTCCAAGGATGTTATGTTCGAAAAAAGCAGCTCGATCCAACGTCAGGACCCTGAACAAATGCATCAGACACGTCTCCAGGAATAGTCTGCACAGTAGCCGGGCCAGAGTTCCATTGCCGCGGCTGGGGAAACCCCGGTTCTAAAGAAGAGCGTCACGGAAGCCTCCGTGACTTGGGCGGTGCCTGGAGGCTGTATATCCCATTATCAGGGGAGGGCTGGCAGCCCAAGGCCTGGGGGGCAAGTCTAGTCAAGTGGCCCGTTGCACCACCGAATCAGCACACCATCCATGCCCATCTTTTCCTGATTTTCTAACGCATATTGATGTAATGTGATGGGACTGGGAGTAAAAAAAAATATGTTTAATACATTAAAAAACAGCTAATCTTAACAAAATAAAATTTAAATATGGAAAAATTGGACCCTAGGCATTTCCTTGGGCCCCTGCCTGTAATCATCCCCAGAGTCCCTTTGTCCCTGATTCACTAAGCCACACCTCTGTTTTACTTACTTCCTGTAGTTCAGGTATAGATCAAATAAACACATGCAAACAGCATGTGCATGTATAGATCAACTGAATAAGAAATGCAAACCCAGTATTTGCAGGTATACATAAATAATGTATGGCACATAGCATAGCAGATACAGATCAACAGAATAAGAGACAAACCCAGCTTTGCAGGTACAGATCAACTGGAAATCACATAACAACTAAGCATTAAAGGTATACATAAAACCCCCCTAAATTACAGGCATAGATCACAGGATGCACACCCCCAAAGCCAGCCCTGGTGTCCACACTGCCCATATAGAACACGACCAGTACCAAGATAACATTAACAAATTATAGTCCAGAGTGAGCCAACGTTGTCCCCAAACAGCCCAGCGTGAGCCAATTTTGTCCCCAAACAGCCCGCCCTGACACCAGTACAAGCTCTGCAACACTGACACCCAAACACACACACCAGGACAGGCTCTGCCACACCGACACCCAAAAAGACACACCAGGACAGGCTCTGCCACACAGATACCAGGAAAGGCTCTGCCACACTGACACCCAAACACACACACCAGGACAAGCTCTGCCACACCGACACCCAAACACACACACCAGGACAGGCCCTGCCACACAGACAGCCAAACACAAACCAGGACAGGCTCTGCTACATCAACACCCAAACACACACCAGGACAGGCTCTGCCACACAGACAGCCAAACACACACCAGGACAAGCTCTGCCACACCAATATCCAAACACACACAAACCAGGACAGGCTCTACCACACCTAAATCCAAACACACACACCAGGACAGGCTCTACAACACTGACACCCACATCCAAAATGCTTTCCACACTGGATTGCTGTTTGTTTGTTTTTCCCCCTTGTGTATTGATGGCCAACCAGCCCCCCTTTGGTTTTAATTTATTTCCCCCCACACCCTTGTGTATTGCTACATGTGGATTTGTGCCCCCTGCCAGCCCCCTTTGTACATTATGCCCCTTGTGTATTGCCCCATGTGGATTTGTGCCGCCAGCCAGCCCTCTTTGTACATTATGCCCCAACAACCTTGTGTATTGATTTATGTGATGTCCTCAGCCAGCCCCCTCCCTTGTGTATTGATGCCCCCCTTTGCATTGTTAATGACCCATGTATATTGAACCCAGCCCCCCCACCTTTGTGTATTGATTTATGTGGTGCCCCAACCACCCTGTTGTGTACTTTCACCCCCTAGCCACCCCCATTTTGCATTTGATTGTTGTCCCAACGCCGCCTCCCCTTTGAATATGGTTCCCCTTCCGCCTATTATTTTTTTAATACTTACTTTTTTTCTGCCATCCTTCACTGCTGCTGTCCTCCAACGTGCTCTTCTAGCTGTCACAAGTAACTGTTCCGCGTGACTCCGCCCCCTCGAGCGGCCCATCATTTTGACAATGTGAAGTGCCGCTCAAAGCGGCGGAGTCACACGGATTTTAAAGCGGCCAGCATGTCTTACCGCCGCTTCAAGAGTCACAGCCACATCGCCTGCAATGGCATCTCGGTGTGCCGGCCACTTCAGCCGGCCCACCGCAGATGCTGCTGGTATTAAAGACGGCCGAATCAGCCACTTAAATGGGCGGCCGCGCGGCCGTTTAATGTAGATTCAGGGCGGCCCCTGCCCATTATAGACGTTGGACTCCTGGATTGCATTACATAATTCCAGCAGGCGCCAGTGGACACTAATTGCAGTGCAATATCTGGCCCCTTTGCTTGGATTTATGTTTAAGTCACCCTGTACCTAATAAGGGGTACAGGGTGGCAACAGTGAGAGAGCCAGAGCTCTCTAGATTCCAGTTTCCCCCCTTCCTCCTGCCTGACCAGTATTATTTCTTCTGATTGTGTGTGTGGTTTTCTGTTATAACTATTTTGCATATGATCTGCATATTGCATTTTACATATGGTGCATTGGTCATAACTCACCGCCAGCCTATTGAAAGGCTCCTGGAGGCTGGTGGTGATTAAAAAAGTTAGTTCCTGTTTTACCTGAATACGAGTCCTGTCTTGTTATTGGGGTAAGCCTTGGTGCTGCCCTTGTCAGTGCGGTAAAGCACTGCATTGCTATGCTTCTGTATAATACAGTGCTCTCGAGGCTCCCGAAGAGCAATGTTTCCTGCCGTCTTCGACGCTAGTCCTGCCCGACGGTTGAATTTTTGTGTTCCCATGGGGAGAAGGAAGGATTGTCTGGCAGGTGTACCCAGTCGGTGTACAGGTCGCTACCATCACAATGAGCAATAAAACCACGGTTCCCAAATGAGCTCCCCCTCCGTAGACATCTCAGAGTGTTGCCCACCACGAGCATAGTGTAACCCAAAAAGAGCGACGTGGAAGGACAACAATTGTCGGCGGAAATCGCCGCAGTTCCTAGCTGCCGCACAGTTCCATGGATTTGCAGCTAGGTCTCAGTGAGGCACATGGTCATTTCCTGGCTTGTAAAGTAATAATAAGGGCAGAGAGATGCTGATTAGCAGGTAACTCTGGAAACGGAGGGATGAAAGGCTGTTCTTTAGTATCAGCTGAGGATAAAATACATAGACAGATGCCTCCAGGTGTGCTCATCATTAGGTATGGGCTGTAGCAAACCCACTGGAAGGTGGCTGGGGGTTTTGTTTTGTGCACAGATATGACATGCTGCAACATAGGTCATCACTTGAATCTTTAGAAACTCAAATGCCTGTACTGCAACCAGGGACTATGAGCTGGCATTGCCATTGTTATGGGTTATGTCCGTTAGGGTTTCACAATCAAAGCAAAGTTCTGAATGAACTTTCTATAGTAATTAGCAGGAAATCAGGGAAGTACAGAAATTTGACTGGCTTCAGGTCTTGGTACACTGAGGGAACCACGAAAGAATCTCAAAGGACAAAGCGGGGATTGTGCTTACGCAGCCAAGGATACCCGAGGACAACAGGGTAATGCAGAGATTACTTGGAATTGAAGGGTCTCCTGGTGTAGAACCCCTACGCCCACAGACAACTGAACGGTCTCATGTCCATTGTGAGCTAGTTCTAAGGCTCGCTCATCGATAGCTTGAAGCAATGAAGAGAATCGAGGCTGCAAGTAATGGAGTGGGGGGGGGTTCAATCTATACTTTGTACAAAACAGTTATGTTAATATTTTACCATTATACTGTTAAACAACTACTAACAGACCAAAGGTGTTGAAAAATTACTGAGCAATGTGGTCTAAAATAAAAAAACGCAATGCTGTATTACTCACGGAGCCTTAAAGTGAGAGTAAACTGTGGAAAGTTTCATGAATAACTTGTGCTGAAGTTCCAAAGGACTCTCTTGAAATGTAGAAGCAGGCTTGTCATATAGTGTTGTAGCTCTGTAGCAATGAAAACGTAAAGAATATTGTGGATAATGCAGGTTGAAGTGGTAATGACAAAAAAGGGAATATTGGCAAGTAGAAATATTTAAATCGGCTGGCATCTTTTTCCAATCTATTTACTAATGCAAACATGAGCAAGACCTAGTTTACTAATCCAGTATTAGTGTATATTAACTGTAGCAATACTGTAAAATATACCTGTCAATGTAATCTAATTAAAACTCACAATTCCAACAACACGTATCAGTTTATCTTTTTTCATGAATAAAACAACCGCAAGAAATGTAATTAAAATATTTGGTTGCATTAGTTCGGTTTCACAAGGTTTGTAATAACAGTACATTAGTTTGCATCTTGTGGATTTGCGTGTTAATTGTAATGTCACGTCTCCCCACTTGTGGCACTCACCGCGGAAGTTCTTCTGCCCAGAATACCGCTACCAAGAGAGAAGCCCTTAGTAGCAATAATCCAGGACTTAGATGATCCCAACAGCAAGGAGGCCTTAGTGCTGGCAGGTAATAAAGGTATTAAGTCTATGTAGCAAGGTGTAGGGTCAGCTTCAGGCAGGATACACACAGGCAGTATAGCACGGTAGGGGTTAACTCAAGCAGGATGGTCAGGATAGCCGGGCCAGTACATAGAGCGGGTAGTCGTACAAGCCAGAGGTCAAAACACAAAGTGGGTAGTCAGACGAGCAGAAACGGTATATGAAAGATACAGACAAAGGTGCAGAATCACTAAGCAAAGAGTAGTCAGGCAGGGGGTCAAAATACCCCAAATCAGGAACACAGGCAATGATACACAGTAATGGACCACAACAGGGTCCCAGAGAGAAGCATTTCCGGATTTTTAAATCCGGCCCTCGTTCTGGACCCTGCCTCCTACGCCATGGCTGCACCCCCAACCATTCATCAAAACCACGGCTCTAGCTACGACCCTGCGTTCCTGCTGCTGGAGCCTCCAGTGACAAGAGAACTGATAAGTTTCTTCTTCTGGGGATTCCTGCTCTGACGGGTAGCTTTGCACCTTAACGACGTTATGAAAAAAGTTTAGGAACTTTTGTAGTTCTTAAGGTTTGGCCTGTAGTTTAACAATCTAGAAAAGAAAAGTTTGTTTGTTTGTTTGTTTTCATCTTACCTGATATTCCAGTTGACCAGCAAATCATCTTTCATTGCATTTGTTACACATAAGTTATAGTGAGACACTCTTCCAAAAATGTGCTCATACCTACAGTAGACGAAATATAATGGTTTTTTGTATTTCAGGGTAATATGTTATCCACATAATAAAATGAAAATTAATATGCTAATAATACTGTTACTGAGATGCTATTTTCAGGTAAACATGATTAAGGATTTTACAAACAATATTTTCAGCACACAGTAAACATTTCATAGTTTATCACTGCCACGTCACACAACATACCATCTTGCAATATGCACAACTGGGTGTTTAGGTCCATTTGTCAGACTCAATATTGAATATCCATAGTTATGCCAATCAATTATTAGTTTGGTTCTTCTGAGAAGACAAAACATCCATGTGACTGCAATACTAGGTAATCCTGGAGGATTCTACTTTAATAAAAAAAAAAAAAAAAAAAAAAAAAAAAGGGGAAAATGGGTTAAAATATAATCTGCAAATGTACCTTTTTGAAGTATTTCTTAGAAAACAGTCAGCCAGACATGCTTTACATCCTCCCCCTGACAACAGGATTGACTACCAAGGCCACAATTGCACCAAAGCTGCATAAATTGAGGGTGTCAGGTACTGCCAGTTCAATGTGCTACAGAGAGGATAAGGAGTGGGACAGTAACGATCAGATCACTTGTGACTAATATGAGTGATCAGATTATGAAAGCCACTCGACGACCACTCCTATCAGTGACAAGTGAGAGAATCATCCAGGTCATGAAGTGAACAAAAACACACTTATTACAATAATCTACACCATTACTAAACATTTTATTTTAAATACTGAACTAATTACTACGTGCTCACCAATTAGTGACACTTATTATGTCACCAACCAGTTGTACTATGAATGTCAGTGGCCAAACCTTGTCACTTGCAAGTAATCTGATTATTACATGATATAAGATTAATGATTCTTTAGGTCACTGATGGGCAACACGATTTCCTGGTTCTTGGCCGACTGTACCTTGGGCGTAAATTCCGGAGGCAGAGAGAGCACAACCTTATCCGGGAAGAAATGCTGGAACGGTTCCTTCATAGACAGAGCCTGAAGTTCACCAACATGTCTAGCGGAAGTAATGGCCACCAAGAAGGCGGTCTTCAGACACAACAAGTGTAGAGAAAGTGTAGAAAAATAGACTCTACAGACATGAGTCTACTAAGGACGAGAGTAAGGTCCCGGGGAACCATCTTGTTGACAGGGCATACGGACGATGGCTTTGGAAAAACGTCTGACTATTGGAAGTGAGGCGAGATCAAATCCCAGTAAGGCACTCATGGCAGAAATCTGGACGTTTGATAGTAGATGGTTGAAGACCACAGTCAAATCCCTCTTGTAAAAACTCCAGAATCAATCCTGGGGAACATGAGATAGGAAGAGTTCCTCTGGAACCACACCAACTGCAAAACGTCTTCCAGATCTTAATATACCTGAGGGAGGTAACCTTCTTCTTACTGCGAAGAAGAGCCTCAAGATCTCACGTTCAACCATCTGGCCGTCAGATCTCCGGATTTGGGTGTAGAAACTGTCCCTGATGAAGGCCTCTCCAAGCAGGGAGCCTTAGGGGGCTCCTGTAACTGAGGGTGATCAAGTCCAAATACCAAATGCGCCTCGGCCAGTTTGGAGCTATTAGGATAACAGATGTGCGAACGTTCTTGATCTTCTGCAGAACCTTGGAGATCAGAGAAAATGGAGGAAAAATGTAGGCGAGACGGAAATTCCAAGTCTGGGCGACGGCATCTACAGCCAAAGGACGATCCTGAGGATTGAGTGTTCAATGTCCCTTTGAGGTGGACTGCGGACAGGGTAATCAAACTGGTCTCTGCCCAGAAGGAGATTCTGAGAGATATACGCAGAAGACGGAGGCTCCTTGTACCTCCTTGCTTGTTGATATATGCTACTACTGCCTGGTTGTCAGAGCCTAGCAGAATATTCACCGCAAGCAACTCCAGGCAGTTGGAAGGAAGGTGTCGCACAGCTGAAACCAAAGACCTTAAACGAATCTGTCTTGATATGCGGCTCCCCATCCTCTGATTATTGTGTCGGTGGCAAGAAGCTCCTTGGCTGATAAGGACCAACATCTCCCTGCAGCTAGGGTATCACATTGGAGCCACCAGGTGAGGGATGCGCTGACATGAGGAGGGAGACAGACGAGCCTGTCCAGAGCGAACAGTTTTCCCTCTAGATGACGAAGGATAACGTTCTGAAGAATCCTCATGTGGGCCAGGGACCAAGGAACTGCGTACCTTGTGGAGGCCATCTTGCCCAGCAGAGATATGCACGTCCTTATGGAGCATCGGTGCACAGAGAGAACCCTGTGGATCAGCGAACAAATCCTGTTGATCTTGGAAGGTGGAAGAAAAGCTTTCTCTGATCAGGAATCCAGACATTGACCCAGGAACAGTATCTGTTGAGAGGGAATGGTGCTGGACTTTTCCCAATTCAGAATCCAGCCGAGCTCCTGCAAGATGTTGACCACTCTGGTAAGGTGAGACTGTAAAACAGGAGCCGAACGAGCATGGATAAGCCAGTCGTCCAGGTAAGGGATGGCCGAAATTCCTTGAAGTCTGAAATGGGCCACCACTACTGCCAGGAGCTATGTGAAGACTATGGGGGCTGCCGACAGACCAAACTGAACAGCAATGCACAGAAATTGCTGATGAGACGGATGGATCGGAACATGAAGATAAGCATCCTTGATGCGGATGTTGGAGTCCATAGCTGAGGTAAGTGAGTGTCTATGTGCGAGGCAAAGTGGGAGTGGGAGGGCAGAGTGTGGGAGACTGGGTGCAGGGCAAAGTGCTGGGGCAAAGTGGGGGTGTAGGGCAAAAAAAAGTCCTGGCTCCTAACTTGTTTAGCTGGCTCCTAGATTTAAAACAAATTTGTCAAGCCTTGGTACAAGGCATTTCTAGGGCAGAGTGGCAAGCTGGGGGTGAGATGTGCAGGTTGGCAAATAAAAGAAAATATAAACAAGAGGCATTTTTCTCATAGTTTTTATTTACCAATTTACCAATTTTTTGGTATTAAAACTTAGTTTGAGAAATAATGTGTTTTGGGTTCTTGTACCTTTCAAATTTAGCTTTAATTATTATGTCAGCAAAATAAGGTGGATAGAGAAACGCCATTGTGATAAAGAGATAAGTGTTAATGACACATCTTAATGTAAATTATACGTTTTTCTATTTTAAATAAACGAAAAATAAGCATGTTGATTCTTTTTATCAGATTAATTATGAAAATAATCGTTAGTTGCAGCCCTATACTAAATCTTTAGGAAATATATAGTTTTATGGGGTTAAGTTGATATTTGGGATCTCTACTGTGTCTCCAATGAACCCAGTAAAGTGATTTGTCAAAATTAGATTGAAAACTGAAATGCGTACCTTCCTGTTTTCACTCAACAATGTCCGAGAAACATGGCTTATCCATGCATGCTGTACTCAGGGGGTACTAAATGAAGTTGCGGGCAATCACAGTTGAATAAAGACATAGGGGAAAAAAAAAACAAAAAAAAACACAAACTGCTCGTCATGTAGAGCAAACATTGTAGATAAAAGAAAAAACCCTGATCCTTTAGGGGGATAAGGAGAGGTCTTACCATTCACTTATAACAAGGCAAGATAATATTCCCCTCACGTGAATCAATATCCTAATTTTATACTTATTGGCCTTTGCAGCTTCTGACTGGCATTGCACATTGTTGCGAAGTCTGTTATCTACAATTATTGCTAAATATTTCTGTGGCGTTGTCATTTAGCTGTAATTTTCTTCTCATTTGCTGTACTCACAAATATTAAGTATCTAAGCTTGTTTAACCCCATGATGTGAAAGACATGTCAATTGTCACAAACTGTATGATTTTCCATGACGTCAAGGGTTTAGGACCTCAGAAATGACTACTCCAATGTCCCTCTCTTCTACGGTTATCGATATGCTGTAACTCCTGCTACATTTTTATTTTAGATTTTTATGTCCAAAGTGCATTATTTTACATTTAGCAACACTGAACCCAACATTGTGGCTAAAAACCACACATAAAAAAACCCTGCAATACTTAATTTGTAAGTAGTAGATCCACTTTGCGAACCCATTTTATTTCTTTCTCAAGTAATACGCATGTGTATGGTCATAATGTGCCATCTACCTGAAGGAGGATATAAGAAGGGGTGTCGTTCTTCAACAGTGTATAAAACAGAATTATAGACTGCACTGTCACTTTAACAGAATACCGAAGAATTCGTGGACCCGCTGAAAACAAAACAAAAAAACACACATACATGAATCAGAGTGACAGAACACATGTTCACAGTATATATTTGCTAAAATATGTCTCAGAAAAAACATTTGATCTTGGTTTAGTGGGTTAATTGATTTAATGACAGACATCCTAGAAGATTAATACAAAACATTTGTGTGTTGTCATACGGTAGTTACTGGGGCTTCACAGTCTGCAGGTTCAAGTTTAGTCTATTTCTGAGTTTAAATACTGTAGACAAGTAACATTTCATTCAGTCTGCATAAAATCCAACTACCTTAAGTCTCTTCCTACTGGCATAAATTCCGCCGGCAACAGAAACTCCCCAGAAGTAAGGAGCCAGACAGAGTGCACAACAAAATTTTATAAGGGAGGGCATCAAGTGCTGCTGCTTGGTATCTTTCCTCTTCCTGCAAGTAGCAGCATACCTTAGGTACATAGTAAGAGGAAGCTGCAGTTTACGCCCGGGAATTTGCCACAGAGAGATGGAGGATTTAGAGGTTCGCACAGAATAAAAGGATTATCAGATTTTGAAATTGAAAAGCCCTATCCAAATAAACCGAGTGACAACATTAACATCTAAGGAATTACATTTCTTTCATAAAGGAGAAACAGGATCTGGACAGAAGGAATGCACCTGAAAGTACCTGAATGTTATTTGGGGAGGAAGTGACTGGACGAAAGTCTGGTATGGTTGTTAAAACTACTTGGTCCTGATGGAAAACTAATATAAGGTGGTTTCAATCACAAAACCTCCAGTTCTCTTTGGTTGGCATTATAGCAACTAAAAAAAAAAAAACAAAAAAAAACATTTTTTGAGTCAGCCACTGCAAAGAGCAATCCTTGAGGGGTTCAAAGGAGGTCCACGTGATTTATCCAGAACCAGGCTGAGGTCTTAAAGAGGAAGAGGAGATCGGACATTTGGAAAAAGATTTCCAACAGTTTTAATAAATCTCCTAACCAATGGTTCTCGAGCCAGTTGAACTGATAGTCTGCAATTGAATGGATAGTAGAAATCAGGAATTAATGGTCTAAGATCTCCATGAAAACCTGTTAGTAAAAACTGTAGACTTTGAGGAATCAAAGCTTACAGATTGGAAATACTGAAAAGATGAGCACCATCTGGAAAACGCCCTCCAAATCCTATCATAAATTATGGAAGTAGTCGATTTACGAGACTGCATAAAAACTTTAATGAGATCAGGTGAAAATCTTTTTTTTTCTTCATTTTTCCTCCCAAATCTTTTGAAGAACTCGGGAAATCTTATGACTGGGAAGGAAGATATAAGCCAGGCTGTAGTTCCACAGGACTGGCAGGGCATCCACTATCTCAAGCACATCTCCAGCCCTTAAAGAACCGAATCGGGAAAGGTTTGAATTTGCCTTTGTAGCCATAAGATCGACTTCTGGGTGATCTCTGCAAAAAGTCTGTTGCTGACCTCCCTCCCAGCCTCTTTGGAAGAGAGAGCCCCTGCTCTCTAATGTGATCGCAGGGAACTGGATCAAGTTCCTCCTTGTTATGTTAAATAAGCTACAACTGTAGTAACGCCTGAATGGATCAGCACACGGAGGCCTTGACAGACTGAAATGCAGAAAATCAATCCACACTGCTTGAGGCCAGAGGGAGGTTCTTTACCAGCAGCTTTGTAGGCTTCATAAATAATGGAGATCAACCATCTAGCTATAGAGGACCTCACAATCCCAAGACCTTTTCTAGCTTCGGACACAAACAGATTGGAAGATCTTCTCTAGGGCTGCAACTAACGATTATTTTAATAATCGATTAATCGGCCGATTATTTTTTCGATTAATCGATTAATCGGATAAAAAAAACAATATGCAAATTTTTCGTTTATTTAAAAGAATTTAATGAACTGGATGTTAAAAAACAACTTAAAATTTACATTAACATTCTTATTTTGTTATGATGTAATAAAAAACAATATTTTCAAAGTACAAGAACCCAAACACAATATTTATGAAACAAAATAACCCCAAACATTCTGAAAAGAGGTGGACTATTACTGTTCAAGAAACTTTGCCCCAGCACTTTGCACTTTGCACCCAGCACTTTGCACCCAGCACTTTGCACCCAGCCCTGGCACTTTGCACCCAGCACTTTGCCCCCAGCACTTTGCCCCAGCCCTGGCACTTTGCATCCAGCACTTTGCACCCAGCATTCAGCACTTTGCACCAGCACTTTGCACCCAGCCCTGGCACTTTGCACCCAGCACCTTGTACCCAGCACTCAGCACCCAGCACTTTGCCCCAGCCCTGGCACTTTGCATCCAGCACTTTGCACCCAGCACTTTGCACCAGCACTTTGCACTTTGCACCCAGCACTTTGTACCCAGCACTCAGCACTTTGCGCCCAGCACTTTGCCCCAGCCCTGGCACTTTGCACCCAGCACTTTGCACCCAGCCCTGGCACTTTGCACCCAGCACTGGCACTTTGCACCCAGCACTTTGCACTGTGCCCCTGCACCCAGTCTCCAACTCTGCCCTGCACCCAGCCCTGCCCCCACATTCTGCCCTGCCCCCACACTCACACTCTGCCCTGCACCCACTCTGCCCTGCACCCACTCTGCCCTGCACCCACACTCACACCCTGCCCTGCATCCCCACCCCCACTCTGCCCTGCACCCAGTCTCCCACTCTGCTCTGCACCCACACTCACACCCTGCATCCCCACCCCCACTCTGCCCTGCACCCAGTCTCCTGCCCTGCACCCCCCACCCCCACTCTGCCCTGCACCCCCACCCCCACTCTGCCCTGCACCCCCACCCCCACTCTGCCCTGCACCCACACTCACACCCTGCCCTGCATCCCCTGAAACCCCACTCCCACCCCGCCGTGGACCCCCACCCCCGCGAATCGCTCTGTGCGAATGGAGCCACTCGCACAGAGCGAACCGCTCTGTGCGAATGGAGCCACTCGCACAGAGCGAACCGCTCTGTGCGAATGGAGCCACTCGCACAGAGCGAACCGCTCTGTGCGAATGGAGCCACTCGCACAGAGCGAACCGCTCTGTGCGAGTGGAGCCACTCGCACAGAGCGAACCGCTCTGTGCGAGTGGAGCCACTCGCACAGAGCGAACCGGAACACGTCACATCCGTCACGTAGGTAGAAGAAGGCGGAGACTGCAGAGCGTGTAGCAGAAGCGGGGAACGCTCGCGGAGGTAAGTAAAAGGAGCCGAGTGCTCCAACAACGAATTGATCACTCGATTAATCGATAACGGAAATCGTTATCGATGATTTCCGTTATCGATTATTATCGATTTTATCGATTCGTTGTTTCAGCTCTAATCTTCTCTATAGTGCAGTCTTCAATAGGTGTAAGTGCAAGCATCTGCTTACATCCGGGCAATGGAGCCAGTATTCTTTGTCATTACTAGGGTCAGGACAAAAGACCAGTAGGACAATATCTTGACTTTAGGAAAAAACTCGGCGTATGCAAAACAACCCTATGTAAGGGTTCAAAGTGGAGAGAGAGACTGGTTCTCGGCCATTCTCCTAGCGAATGTTAAAGTTATTAATAGGACCATCTTCCAGGTGAGAAACTTGATCGGGGTGTCTTCAAGGGGCTCGAAAGGAGGAGAAGCCAGGCTAGATAGAACCAAATTCAGGTCCCAGGAGGGCACTAAAGGCCTCTTTAACAGATGAAGTCTAGAGATGGCTTTCATGAAACGAGAGACCCAAAGATGCACAGCTAACTGTTCATTCGATAGAGAGTTAAGAGCTGCCACATGATCCTTCATGGTGGATGGAGACAGACCTGTACGAAAACCTGCATGGAGGAAATCTAGGATATTGCCGATAGAGACATTATCCCACTGAAGCTGTCTGCTAGAACACAAGGAGGAGAAGGACTTCCGGATCCTATCATACTGGAGGACTTCGGGCTTCTTATCAGGGTTTCAGCCACCTCTTCAGAGAGACCAGCCTGGATTAATCTCTCCCTCTTGGGAGCCACGCTGACAATTTGAAGTATTGGGAAGCAGACAGGATTTTCAAAAAGAGATAAGCCATCCCAAATCCTGAAGTAGGCAAACAGTCCCGCGAATCTGCTGAGTAAGATGATCTGGAGAGCTTGCTTCCAGAAGTCAGTCGTCTAAATAAGGGACTACTTTGATTCCTCCCTTTCTCAGGAAAGCAACAATTCCTGACAGCAGATTGGTGAAAATTTGTGGCGCCGAAGCGAGACCACAAAGAAGGGCTTGGAACTGGAAGTGAAGAATCCCTTTTGTGGAAGGAATAGCCACCCAAAGGGACTCCTGCCTGATGGGAACATGAAGATAGGCATCGAGAGTAGCCAGAAAATCTCCATCGGAAAGAAGCTCTCTGGATCTGATTGACTCCTTCCTAAACTTTCCGTAAGGCACAAAACTGTTTAGGAACTTGAGATCTATGATCAGTCTGAAATCTCCTGACGATTTCCGATTGGGAGTAAACACCTCTTCCTCTTTGACCCGAAGGCACAGGGATCAACACTTGTTACCTCCCAAAATCCTGAATATGATCCACAAGGGGCATAGATATCATAAACCGCTCTGGGGGAGTGCCGACAAGCTCCAGACCGTACCTGCTGGAAATTATTCCCAAGGTCCAGGTGTCCAAAGATATTAGAGCAGATTGATGTAGAAATCTCTTCAGCCTGCCCCCCTACAGCAATGCTTCTGGCGTCATGCTTTCTTGGAAGCCCCATCCTCCAGGTTAGAGGAGGAAGATCTGCCTCTACCATGTAAAGGACGAAACCTGGAAAACAGGACTGGGGTCTGGAATCCTGACCTCTAGATGACTTAAATGGGTTGGGACGAAAACGAGGCAGAGGTTTACGTTTCGGCGAAAAATGCTTGTCACTAATAGCTTTTTCCAACAGAACTTCTAGTTCGTTTCCCAACAAATCTGTCCCAGAGAAGGGGATCCCACACAAACAGTGCTTGGAAGCCGAGTCTGCTGACCAGGACTTGAGGCATAGAGCTCTTCTAGAGACCACCGATAAGGCAGAGGCCCTAACAGCCATACAGATGTAAAAAAAAATAAAAAAAAATAAAAAAAAGCCAAAATGCTTCAAAAGATCTCTTCAGCTGTTCCTCTTCCAAGTCCAGAGCAGCCCTCACCGCAGTAACCAGCTTGTTCGCCTCCTCTACAGGAAAGGAAAAAAGTCTCTTCAGGAAGCTCCCCTTCCTTTACCTTGTTGATTCCCTTTAAGTATTTAAATGTTTCTATCATATCCCCCGTCACGTCTTTCTTCCAGGCTATATAGGTTAAGATCCTTTAACATGTCCTGGTAAGGTTTATCTTGTAATCCATAAACCATTTTAGTAGCCCTTCTCTGAACTTTCTCCAACATATCTATATCCTTCTGGAGATACGGTCTCCAGTACTGTACACAATACTCCAAGTGAGGTCTCACCAGTGATCTGTACAACGGCATGAGCACCTCCCTCTTTCTACTGCTAATACCTCTTGCTATACAACCAAGCATTCTGCATTACCTGCTGCTCTACTGCATTGTCTGTCTACCTTTAAATCCTCAGAAATAATTACCCCTAAATCCCTTTCCTCACATGTTGAGGTTAGGACAGTATCAAATATTCTATACTCTGCCCTTGGGTTTTTATGCCCCAGGTGCATTACTTTGCATTTATCCACATTAAATGCCAATTGCCACGGCTCTGACCATTTTTCCAGTTTACCTAGATCGTTTGCCATTTGGCTTCTTCCTCCAGGAACATCAACCCTGTTGCATAAGATTAGGACGATGTCTCAGGCTGGGGGAATCCAAAACAGATGATCGGATCTGCTGAAGAGTGGATTGGAGCTTAGCCTTCATCTAATTCCTTGAAATCCAAAATGGATTTCTCCCTGGCTTTCAGGCAGGAAGAGCAGAACTTCTTTGAGGCGTCAGACATAGTAGCCTTGCAATTTTTACAGGCAAAATGCTTTGTTTTAGACGTAGCCTTCTTAGGAGCTGGAGTTTCTTCAGAGAGGTCTGGCTTATCTGACATCCTGATAGCAAAGGGCAGGAGACAGTTAACCAGGAGACTCATAACCTACTTGGGCTAAGAGGTAGAAAGACACCAAAACAGAAAACAGAATGCCAGGACTCTTCATCAGAAGCAAACTAGAAACCATCAGCAGCACAAATAGAGAAATCTTACCAAAAACGCGGGAAAAAATGATCTAGAAACCAACAAAAATATCTGACCCGAGAGCTGCTTCCGGTTGCTGAGAGACACTGACCTCAGGTGCCCCCGGACAGCCTGGGACGAGATCTGGAAACGCGTCACAGGCAGGGACCTGCTGAAACCACCTGCGTCCTGGAGGTAAGAAAGCTAGGGTCCCTTGGGGGGACCCTGCGCTGGGGAAATGAGGTCTGCCACAAGCTCAAAAAAAAACCAAAACAAACGGGGGGATGACTGCACCTACCCGGAATAGGGCAGGAAAGAACAGAGGGTAAGGGGGAGGTTCTGGGGGTTTTATCCTTTCCTGCCCTATTCGGATAGGAGGAGACATCTATGCTACCGGGAGTGACAGTGTATGGAAAGGTATGGAATATCTCCCTTTACAATGATAAATATGTTTATGATATGGCATTCAAACTATATTACATGAAGACCTTTATGATAGATGCAAATTGTCCACATCCGACTAGCACAAATAATGCCATTTGCTTAACTTTTTCATTTGCAATTGGCGCCAAAGAGCAAATCTGATCGGGCGATTGTGAGCACTCTCCCCATCCAATTCATGTAGGAGGTTTAGAGGAGAATTTCTGTTTTTTTACAGTATATACAAGTGGTTATACTTGCAACAAAAAGTTTAAAAAATAAAAAATGTATTATTTACTTAAAAAGCTGTACTTTTATTTCAAGCAGATAGGGCAGAGGCCCTACCAGCCATACCGAAGGATTCCATAGCTGAATCACACACAAAAAGAAAATAATTAAAAAAATAAAAAAAAACACAACAACAACAACAACAACAACAACAGCAACAACAAAGTTTCGCTTTTAACATCAGAAATGCTACGGAGAACATCCTCTTCTTCACCACCCAAAATATCATCCTCATTTTGCTGGAGTCATAAACGCATGGCTCTGGCCACTGAAGCCCCCGCAATGCCTGGATTGAAAATAGTTGCCTTAATCTCAAAGCCTCTCTTGGCTGCCTCTTCTGCTTTCCTGTCCATAGGATCCTGAAAACGAGAGGAATCTTCTAAGGGAATAGCTGGCATTCTGGTGGTCCTGGCCACCAGAGCACCTATTTTAGGAGCTAAACAGAGCTCAGAAAACTCTGGAAAAGGAATCAATCTGGAAACTCCTCTGGAGACATTTAGCTTTCTTTCTGGAGTCTACCACTGGTCAGTTATGATAGATTTTAAGGTTTTGGGGATTGGAAAGGTCCTAGGCTTTTTAAAAGAAGAGTCTGTTTTTTTTCTCTTAGCTGTTCCTGTTCCAAATCCAGAGGAGCCCTTACAGCAGTAACAAGCTTATCCACCTCCTCCACAGGAAAGAAAAAGGTCTCTTCCAAAAGCTCCCCTTCCTCCGGAGATTCAAATTCCTCTAGGTGTCAGTCCCTCTCTGAGCCTGATGAACTAGGATCCTGCCCTGAAGACAGGTAGAGGATGACATGACAAGAAGTTTTAGGTTGGAGAAATGTATCCAAAACAGATGCATGGATCTGCTGGAAAGTAGACTGAAGCTCAGCTTAAATCCGTTCCTTAAATTCTGAAATAAATTCTTCTTTGCCCTTCAGACAGGCCAAGCGAAATTTAGTTGTGGCATCAGACAAGGTTGCGTTGCAGTTTTTACAAGCAAAAGGCTTTTGTTTTAGCCTTTTTAGGAACTGAAGTCTCTTCAGGCAGGCCTGGCTTATCTAGCAACATCCTTTCTGTCAGAACCAGCATTAACATTTTCAGTAGTTTGAGCTACAATGGCCCACGCGGGCCAGCCTTCACCAATCAATGAGCCCTGGCCGCCAATGACCCTGTCGCGGGTTCACTGCTTTTGCTTCCTTGGATTACTTTCTATAGGTATTGACCACTATAGGCTGGGATCACCCAAGAGCTGCAGTTCGGAGATGCCCTGACCCAGTTGTCTAGCCATAACAATCAAAGTAATAGTCGCTCGGAGCCTTACCCATTTTTCCTGCTTCTAACACATCAACTTTGAGGATGAAATGTTCACTTGCTGCCGAATATATCCTACCCACTGACAACAGTGTTATTCACATTACCTGTCAGTGGTCATAATGTCATGGCTGATCGGTGTATGTATAGGGCTAGAGTCAGTGTGCATACGTGTAAATTTCTAGTGCCAGAGTCAGTATGTCTACTGCATTGTAGTGCATGTGTGTATACACGTAAGGGGCCCTGACGAAGCTCATTGCAGCGAAACGTACGTTGGGGTTGGTACATTTGGACTTTTACTTTATTGCTGTGGTCATCCTTGTGTTTCTTATGTGTGCCTTTATATACGTACGTATTTCCATCCTAGTTCCTGTAGTCCTGTGCCCTTGTTCATAGGTACCTTCCTATATGTGTCTTGGTGCCGAGATGCTTTTTTATTATATATATTTTTTTATATGTATTTAAATCATATTGTCTAATAAAGATTTACTTTGTATATACATTTTTCCTTCTATATGGACATGATGGCATCACACAGTTGATGCAGATTTGTCGGCTGCACACCCATGATGTGAATCTCCTGTTCCACCACATCCCAAAGGTGCACTATTGAATTGAGTTCTGGTGACTATGGAGGCCATTGGAGTACAGTGAATTCAGTGTCATGTTCAAAAAACCGGATTGAGATGATGTGAGCTTTGTGACATGGTGCATTATCCTGCTGGAAGTTGTCATCAGAAGATGGTAACACTGTGGCCATAAAGGGATGGACATGGTCAGCAACAATACTCAGATAGGCTGTCATGATTAATTGTACTTAGGGGCCCAAAGTGTCCCAAGAAAATGCCCCCACACAATTACACCACGTGCCTGAACCATTGATACAAGGCAGGATGGATCCATGCTTTCATGTTTTTTATGCCAAAGTCTGACCCTGCCATCTGAATGTTGCAGCTGGAATCGAGACTCAGCAGACAAGGCAACGTTCTTTCACTCTTTCATTGTCCAATTTTGGTGAGCCTGTGCACATTGTAGCCTCAGTTTCCTGTTCTTAGCTGACAGAGTGGCACCCGGTGTGTTCTTCTGCTGATGTAGCCCATCTGCTTCAAGGTTTAACGTGTTTTGTGTTCACAGATGGTATTTCGCATGCCTTGGTTTTAACAAGTGGTTATTTGAGTTACCGTTCCCTTTCTGTCATTTCGAACCAGTCTGCCAATTCGCCTCTGACCTCTTACATCACTTGTAAGTTTTCGTCCACACACTGGATATTTTCTCTTTTTCAGATCATTCTGGTTGTGCGTGAAAATCCCAATAAGTCAACAGTTTCTGAAATACTCAGACCAGCCTGTCTGGCACCAACAACCATTCCACATTCAAAGTCACTTAAATCCCCATTCAAACAAGTTGTCTTGACCACGTTTACATGCCTAAACGCATTGAGTTGCTGCCATCTGACTGGCTGATCAACTGGCCAGTGAATGTCTGTGACTGTTACTGTATTGTGTTAGTGTGTGTAGGTGTAAGACTAATGGTTAAACATTAAAGCTTCAGTCTCTATGGTGTAAAATACCCCTTGTCATGGAATGTTAACTGCAGTACCATGTAAAGTGGTACAGCACTAAAGAAATGTATGTTTTATGTTGTATTGCCCCAAAAAAACATCCTTTAACTGCAGACCAGGGGTAACATATGGAAGAGAAAAAAAACAAAACACATGATTGCGGAAGAAAAAAAGTTGCCTCCTAAATATTTGTCCTGGTTCAAAACCAAATTTGTTGACCCTGCCTTAAATATACCTAAGGAAGCTAAGTTAACCCATTTGACGATACTCTTCTTACTATGATGAAATCCCGATTTAGCAAACAGATATTAAATAACCATTCTATTAAACGATGGAAAGCAGGACACAAGTGGTGACATACTATCCCAGGGTACTGTTTTGATTTCAAATAAGAGAACAGACAAATTGAAATTTAAAAAAAAAAAGTTACCTTTTATCATTTCAAAGTCTGGAAATGAACAGATTTTTATTTTCTCATGATTTAAGACGTCTTGATGAGGATTTGTTTCTAAAAATTAAAAAAGAAAAACAAAAAAGCGGCTATGAAATCAACAGAAATACACAGAGAATGCTAGGATCTGAAGGGGAGCACAACAAGGAAATTAAATATGATAGAAAAAAAAAAAAGCTATTTGAAGAAAGTCCTTGTCCTGAAAAAAAAAAAAAAAAAAATATATAACTTGTGTCATACCCTAAATGAGCGAGGAGAAAAATTACATCTAAACACGAGCAACGCAAAAACAGCTTCGGTCCCAAAGGGTACAAAAGGTAAAACACAGCCTGGTCCTTAACCCCGTCAATCCCAGGGGTATTTGGTACCTCAAGTCCCGGAGCAATTTTGCCATTTTTGCACCATGTCGGTTCAGCGATTACCGTATTTGCTCGATTATAAGACAAGGTTTTTTTCAGAGCAAATGCTCTGAAAAATACCCCTCGTCTTATAATCGAGGTCGTCTTATAATTAGACCTCAGACCACCTGCTGGGGCCAGGCTGCTTACCGGTGCTTTTGTCCCGAGCAGCGTCTCTTCTATTAGCAGCAGGAAGCTAGCAGTGTCTCACATAATTCTGCCTCCTTCTCCTTCCTCTGGGGGCGGGGCCAGAGAAGTTGCTCGCACAGCCGGGCCCCTGCAGAAGTCTGCGAGTGGGAGATCTGCAGTTCAGGTAAGGGGGTGGGGGGTTTGAGCGTGCGTGCGTGTGTGTGTGTGTGTGTGTGTGTGTGTGTGTGTGTGTGTGTGATTAATGGAATGAATGAGTATTTAAATGTTTGTGAATGAGTGTGTGTGTGATAGCGTGGATGTGTAAGGGGGGGTGGTAGCATGGCATAGGGAGGCTGTACTCAAACTCCTATCATCCCCAGGTTCCAGCATGTACTGGCTGCCTTGGCTTGATAGGAGTTTGATTGCTGTTAGCCACTCTGGCATATAGGGGGTTAAAAGGCATATCATGGGCAGAGTGGCATATGGGAGGGCATAAGACATTCTGGAGGCAGAGTGGCATATAGAGGGTTAAAAGGCACATCATGGGGCAGAGTGGCAAATAAAGGGGGATTAAGGCATTTCTGGGGGCAGAGTGGCAACCTTGGCAGATGTGCATAACTGGGGGGGCAGGTTGGCAAATAAAAGGAAATAAAAAAATATATATTTTTCTCAATCATAGCTTTTATTAAATATGAATTTTTTTTACATGAATTAATATTTACTAGTAAAACTTTTTTTCCTATAGGGTAGTCTTATATTCAGGCTTTTTGTTTTTTTCCTAAATTAATATTTAGATTTTGGGGGGTCGTCTTATAATACGGTATTTCCTTTTTCTGCGAATAGTGTACCCATGTAAACTATATATTGTTTTTTCAAAGAGAGATAGAGCTTTCTTTTGATACCATAGTTAGATGATTAGCTAAAAAATTTAGGATGAGAAATTTTGTAAAAACTAGCGAAAATTATAAAGAAAAAAAAAATAAAAAACATTTTCCCACAATGCTCACAAAATTAGGTAAAGTGATGGAAAATCCCCTCCAAGTCTATCAATTCAGGTGTTCTGATTTAATTTATATAGAATTTTTATACTTTCCCAGCACTTATAGGCAACATACTATAAGGTGTACATTATTTTTTACATTAGGTATGATGGGATTGCAACACTAATTTTAAACAAATAAACCAAAAATACCAACAAAAGTATACATTTCTGTAAAGCAGACAGTCCAGACTATCCTATCAGGGGTATTTGGACACTCTTCACGCAGTTATTTGGCCACCAATCACTGTCAAAAGTGGCCGCAGAAATTATTTCCTGCGCTTTTTTCACCAACACTGAGGATTTTTGGCACATGGTAGGCGTTACGGCAGAGAAACCCAGCCTAAATTCTCCCGTTTTTTGCTTTTTTTTTTCTTTCTAGAGAGCCATATCCATCCCATACATATAGTACCCTATAGGGTAGTATTTGTTTATACTTATGGCTTAACGGGTTTGGGGATTGTGAACGGGTGTAGGAGGGTTATGCCTTTTAGATGATGTGTTAGGTCAATGGGATGTAAAGGTTTTTTCTTTTTTTTTAAATAAATATCTTCTTTATATTATTTTTTTTTGCCGATTCGTTTTTCAGCATGTGAGAAGAGTGAGAAACATGATTTCCTCATCCCTCTCATCAACTCTCGTCCCTGCGATCCCCACTGTGATCTCTATGCAAGTGCCTCATTGGAGTGATCGGATATCCCAGCAGGGTCTAGATAGACCCTGCAGGGGATATCCTGCCCTCAAGTAAGCTTTCGGAAGGGAACGCCACATTCTAATTGTAAGGCTTTCTGGCAAACGCTGACAGGGGAGGGGGGGGGGTTGAGTCCAGGCTGATCTCCCATAACAGCCTGATCTTCCGTGTAGCGGCAGGGAGGGAGGTGCCCCTACCGCTGCAAGAAGAGCAGGACGTACCGGTACATCCATAGGGGATTCTTGGGATGCATTTTTTGGACGTATCGGTACGTCCGTAGGGGATTGAAAGGGGTTAAGTCAATCATCACTACAACTTTATTGATCCGCATACTGGCATCCACAGAGTAATGAGCGAATGTGGCTATTGGCTAAATTGCACAAAAAAAAAACAAAAAAAAACACAGGAACAGCACATCACCATTTGTTGTCATATTTGGCCGAATTCATTTGGAGGCAGCACATGTGACACAAGAACGTATTAGAGTCACTGTTTGAAGCAATGAAAGTTTTTTGGCCTCCTAAACTTCTATTATAATTGCTATTGTTGCAGAGATATATTATTCTTGATAATAAATAAATAAAAAAAATAGCAGCTTTGGATAACAGGAAAGCACCAGAAAAACTGCCAAACAGATTCTAATTCTTGTTCTGAATGTAAAAATACTCAATGTTTGTATGTTTTTGTAAGGACAATAAGTACAAGTAGTGCATTGGTATTTCAAAAGAATATATTTTTTAAAAAAATTATGTAATCTACATTGTGAAGGTGCATACCTGTCAACATTTCAAATAGCAAAAGGAAACTTCTGCTTTAGAGTGTGGTTAGCGGCATTGCTAGACAAAATTTTGATATTTTGTGTGACCCATTCATAGCTGGGTATATAGCCAATGCATTTGGAAGGGCTTGAAATATCTTGGTAAGAAACTATGAAGTCAATAAAAAAAAATGTATTCGGACAGTTGGGCGCACAAATGTTAAAAAATAATGGAGTATCTCAGCTGCTGTAAACAAGTGCGGCATATACAGGTTTTATGTAGCCTTCATTCACGCTGAGACACACTACCGAACGACAGAGCTATAAAACAAATTAAGACCAGGCAAAATAAAGGCACCACATAAATGAGTTCTAATCACAAGAGGACAGGCATAAGCATTTCTATTACTGCATCCGATATTTCGCAAGAGCGAGATAACCCAAAGCATAACGACTCTGGCTATTACAGGTTACAATATACACAATAACGTAAAACGGGTCCACAACGTCCAGCTTCAAACCAACTACTGACCTAGATGTCCGGTTAACAAAACTTTGAAACCGTGCCGAGCCAATGATAATGCGTGGTAATTCATTCGTGGACTGCGACCCAGATCTCCCAGAACCAATACACATACGAGATCGTTTTCTTTTGAGCTTCCTGTGTTAAATAGCAAAGCCGCAAAACTCAAAAGTAACAACAAAAATAGCAAATACATCCACAGCGATATCCTGCTGCATAGTATTACAGAGGCCAACACTACACATATGAAACCAACTGATAACATCCATCCTCTCGCCATGTTGCGTTCTTTATGACGTGTCTTGACCCGGAAGTAAATTGTTATAACGTCGTTGTTATTGTGTTGTATGATAGCCACTAGTTCCTACTGAGGACTCCGGTGATGTCAACAGGTCATGTGACTGCTTGGTCAATTGGTACTACAGAAAACACGAAAGTGGGAAATGCAGTTGTTTGAAATGGACTGTACCGATATCGCGCTGCTGCAGCTATAACGCGGGATGTGAGGCAGAATCTTTGATAGAACGCTGCAGTTACTGAAAATGAAGAACATTATGTTGGAGGAGGAGGAGGAGGAGGAAACCGTGATTTTTTTCATATTTGCACAATTTTTGCAAGAAGCTATTTCTGTGCACGTCTCCTTGGAATTGAAGAATGCTGCTCTCTCTCGGTGTGAGTGTGGTGCTATCTCTCTCTCTGTCACGACATCTCTCTTTCGGTGTGTGAGTGCCTCTCTCTCTCTTTGAGTGTCACGATCTCTCTCTCTCTCTCTCTCTCTCTCTCTCTCTCACACTCTCTCTCTCTCTCTCTCATATTCCCTGGACAGAGCATATATTATGATTAGCCTGATTAGGTTTAGCTACATCTCCCATATATTTTTATGTATTGTGACACGCCTCCCTTTTCCTTGGGGTTGTTGTCAAGGCTTGGCTTGGCTGTAACCCAGTCTTCTAGGGTAAATGAAACCCAGGACACATCCAGCTCAGTTTCAATGTTTATTTTAACCCCTTAAGGACCAGGCTCATTTTTCGTTTTGTACCCTGTGGGACCGAGGCTGTTTTGACACTTTTGTGGTGCTTGTGTTCAGCTGTAATTTTCTCCTCACCCATTTAGTGTACCCACATAAGTTATATATTGTTTTTTTCAGGACAAGATGGGCTTTCTTCAGATACCATATTTTGATCGTATCATCTTACTTACTATAAAAAAAATAAAAAAAACATGGTGAAAAATTGAAAAAAACACATTTTATGACTTTTATTTGAAAAATCTTTTGCTCACCTAAAAAAGCAAGTAAAAAAACTAGCTAAATAGATTCTACTACTTGTCCTGAGTTTAGAAATACCCAATGTTTTTATGTTTTTTTGCTGTTTTTTGTAAGTTATAGGGCAGTGATGGGCAACCTTTTTGGCGTGGTGTGTCAAAAATCGGCAAAAAATCGAGCATAACTCGCGTGGTGTGTCACTTCGACAAAAAATGTATAATTGCAGTATATAATTGTATTTAATAAACCAGAAACAAATTATTTAACATACCTGCTTAGTAACTACTTACCTTTCAGGAGTCCTGCGGTGGGGTGCAAGGCCTCTGCCTCCCAGCTCTGCCACTGTATGGAACAGTATAGAGTGATGGGAGTTATGATGTACTTTAGAGCATAATTATCTAATGAAAAATACATTGGAAATGGTACAGCATAACACCCATCACTCTCACACACTCACCAATCCACACGTATACCAATCCACACGTATACCAATCCACAAACACATACCAATCCACAAACACATACCAATCCACAAACACATACCAATCCACAAACACATACCAATCCACACACATACCAATCCACACACATACCAATCCACACACGTACCAATCCACACACGTACCAATCCACACACATACCAATCCACACACATACCAATCCACACGCATACCAATCCACACGCATACCAATCCACACGCATACACTAATTCACACATATACACTAATCCACACATATACACTAATCCACACACATACCAATCCTCACATATATACCAATCCACACACATACACCAATCCACACACATACCAATCCTCACATATATACCAATCCACACACATACCAATCCACACACATACCAATCCACACACATACCAATCCACACACATACCAATCCACACACATACCAATCCACACATATATACCAATCCACACACATACACTAATCCACACACATACACCAATCCACACACATACACCAATCCACACACATACACCAATCCACACACATACACCAATCCACACACATACACCAATCCACACACATACACCAATCCACACACATACACCAATCCACACACATACACCAATCCACACACACACACCAATCCACACACACACACCAATCCACACACATACACCAATCCACACACATACACCAATCCACACACATACACCAATCCACACGCACACACCAATCCACACACACACACACCAATCCACACACACACACCAATCCACACACACACACCAATCCACACACATACCAATCCACACACACATACCAATCCACACACACATACCAATCCACACACACATACCAATCCACACACACACACCAATCCACACACATACACCAATCCACACACATACACCAATCCACACACATACACCAATCCACACACACACACCAATCCACACACACACACACACCAATCCACACACACACACACCAATCCACACACACACACACCAATCCACACACACACACACCAATCCACACACACACACACCAATCCACACACACACACACCAATCCACTCTCACTGTATGCTTTCCTACCTTTCCTCTTTTCTCCTTACAGCTCCTTTTCCTGCTCTTCGCTCCTCTTCTTCTTCAGTTCTTCTCTGTCTTCTTCCGGGTTCAGAGGGCACGGACAGCGGTGGGCGCAGCTTCAGTGTTGTGCGCCGGGATCTGACAACAAACCCCGACGCACAACAGCTGTTGCCGCGCGGATCGCAAGGGAGCGATATCGGAGGTCTTTAACAGACCTCCGGCTCCCTTGAGTGATTTTAAGCCGGGTTCAAGGGAGATCCTTGAACCGGCTTAAAATCACTCAAGGGAGCCGGTGGTCTGTTAAAGACCTCCGATACCGCTCCCTTGCGAGCCTGCTCCTCCACCGCCCCCCCCCGCCCCCCGCTAGGTACGCTACTGCACGTCCCGTCCCCCCCTTTTTTGGGGGGGTGACACGCGCAGGATTTACTGCGATTCACCCTCCAGCACAGATTCTTTCATCCTCGGCGGCCGTGCAGGAGCCGAGGATGAATCGCAGGAAATCCTGCGCGTGTCACCCCAAATGGCTACGCGTGTCAGCACTGACACGCGTGTCATAGGTTCGCCATCACTGTTATAGGGCAATAAGTACAAGCAGCGTTTTATGATTTCCAAATCTTTTTTAACAAATCTGGTCAGTCTGCCTCCATCTCCTCTTTGGAACATCTTTGAAGCCGGTTAACTCAATTTAACCCATTCAAACCATATATTTTTGAAAACTAGACACCCCAGGGTATTCCAAATGCTGTTATTTTAACCCTTTTCATGCACCAATTATACAACTACACTTTGTCAAACTTTGTAATAGTAATTTTTTTATTTTTTTTTCCACACAAATTGTAATTTAGTTATAACTATACAAGTCCTGGTATATGTCACTGTCAAACAACACCCCAATATGTGTTCAGCAACATCTCCTGAGTACAGCGATACCCCTCATGCATGGGTTTGTCAGATTGTTTGGCTGGTAAAAGGCTACTTTTGGGGCATGCGTAATTCAGGTGGTAATTTGGTCATTGTGCCTCCCTCTCCTCTTTGGAATATCTTTGAAGCCGGTTAACTCAATTTAACCCATTCAAACCATATATTTTTGAAAACTAGACACCCCAGGGTATTCCAAATGCTGTTATTTTAACCCTTTCCATGCACCAATTATAGAACTACACTTTGTCAGACTTTATAATAGTAATTTTTTTATTTTTTTTTCACACAAATTGTACTTTAGTTATAGATATACAGGTCCTGGTATATGTCACTGTCAAACAACACCCCAATGTGTGTTCAGGAACATCTCCTGAGTACAGTGATACCCGACATGCATGGGTTTGTCGGGTTGTTTGAGATTTAAAATGCCACATTTAGGAAGTGCGCTTTTTTTCTCCATTTTGGTCAGTCTGTACCTATGCCCTATCTTTGAGCTAGGCCACTCCAATTTACCCCATCAGCCATTTTTTTTATATATTAGACATCCCTTGGGTATTTGAAGTGCTTTTATTTTAACTCTTTGTTGAGATTTTTGAGAAATTTTAGCACTTGCTCAAAATAATAAACTTTATTTTTTAATTTTATTTTATTTTTTTAATACTTTTTTTATATTTTTTTTACACATTTTGCTGGTACTGGATGGTTCATCTAGTGACATCACTGCATAATTATTTTTAAATGTTAGCACATTTTTTTTTTTTTTTTTTTTTTTTTTTTTTTAATTTTTTTTGAATATTTTACTAATCACATAGTGATTAGAAAGCTGGGCTCCATTGACTTGCATGGTTGAATGCAGTACCTGTATTCAACCAGCAAGTGGAGCCAGTTCTCTAGAGGGTCTGGAGACCCTCTAGCGAACTTTTTCGTCTTTATTGTTTTATTTCCCGGGCCGCCGCCATCTTGCTTGATGGCGAAGATCACCGGCAGCGGCGGCTGTGACCGCTCTCCGGAGCGGTCACAGCCCACCCAGAGGTAAGTGTTTGGTGTCGCTGGATGCCTCCTGATCGAGGCATTCCAGCGACACCATTTAAGTTTAGGAGGCGATCGTTGATCGCCTCCTAAACGCTTTTAAAACGGGCGTCCGCCGCCATACAATGTATGGCGGCTGTTGACGCCCCGGGGAGGGGCCAGACATGGCCCCCGATGCCGATCTCGGCCTTGCTGAATGCCTCGACATCGAGGCATTGCAGCAAGGCCGTTTAAGCGAAGAAAGTGATCCTTGATCACTTTCTAAGCTTATTTAATTTTTTGACGGTTCAGGACCGTCAAAGGTCATTTAGTGACCTTCTTGTTATGATGGTCCTGAACCGGCAAAGGTCGCGAAGGGGTTAAAGGAATAAACAGCAGCGGTTATAAGCAGCACAGAATAACAGTCTTTGCTTTTGCTTGAGCACTTTCTTAGGACAAAACTGGTCACGAGTTACCATCAAAACGGCTTTGAAACCACTCCTCAATTCATCAGCTCTCCTAGCTGGCATAACAATGGCTTACTCTCTCTGAACCAGGCTCGATTCCTTTTACCCTCTGCCTGCTAATTAATCAACCACAGGTGAGCTGCTACTTAGTGCACACCTGTGGAGCTCCTGTCCAGAATGGAGGCTCTGGACTGGATCAAAACAGCAATTAGTGCTGTTGGAGCACTGGCCCACCCTGCTCTTCCAGATGCTCCGCCCCAGGGACCCTTACCATGATTTGCAAACTGCCAGTAGTGCAGTTTGTAAACAACATCTTTCCCTGGATATATTTTAACCCCTTCAATCCCCTATAGACGTACGGGGATGTCCTAAAAACACCTATTAAGAAACCCCTATGGACGTCCCGGTACGTCCAGCCCTTCTTGCAGCGTCAGGGACCTGCACGGGTAATCAGGCTGTCGTTTGACAGCCTGGACTCCCCACTGACAGCATGAAAGCCGGAAAGCTGTTACATTTCAAACTGCCCGATCGCGCATTCCCTTCCGGGTTGCGTCACTGCTGACGTAACCCGGAAGGTCATCTGCAGGGGATATCCTGTTTGACCGCTGCACAAACACGGTGAATAAGCTTGTGGTTGTGGGGTGAGAGCACTGGCTGCGCGACGTCCATCACTAAGAGGGCCACTTCCGGGGTACCCTGAATCACAAGACCTAGCGCCTGGGATAGCTTGTGGAAGGCGACCTGCCAGATACGCTGAACCGACACACAACTCCACCATGCATGCAGGTAGGTACTGGGCTGTCCACAACCCCTGAAGCACGTCACGTGGACCGATTGGAATATATGGGATAAACGTATCGGAGAGAGGTACCAGTGCGCAACAACTTTATATAGCCTTTCCTTCACAGTCCTGCATACAGTACGTTTATGTGTGGTGGATGCCGCCCTCTGCCACGCCTCAGATGGAAACACACGATTTAGGTCCGTGTGCCAACTGTGTCTGTACGAAGGTGGGTCTTTCTATTTAAGCGCTATAAAATGACCATAGTATGCAGAAATTGCTTGTTTGTGGCGTTGACCCGTGAGGAATCGCTTCTCAAACAATGTAGCATCGGCCAGAGGACATCTCGACAGCATGGATAGAAGAAAATGTCTGATCTGGAGATATCTAAATAATTCCGTTGATGGAATATCCAGCGTCTCACGCAGCGTGTGGAATGGAACGACTGCATTCTGATGTATCAGCTGGCGCACACGCACAAGTCCCCTCTCTAGCCACCACTGGAAAATCCTCGGTTCCACTACCGCCGGAAACCCAGGGTTAAAGAACACGGGAGTCAGGGGAGAGATATCTCCGGCAAGATTCAGGGCACAACGACAGGACTTCCAAATAGAGAGGGAAGCCATCATCGATGTTGGAGGAGGATCTGCGGATAGAACCGAGGCGACCGTCCAGAGTAGGAGGTGAAGTTGATGGTGCGGTGCAAAAGCCTGTTCGATGTCCACCCACGGGAGGGCGCCCTCCGGGAAGGACCAGGATTCTAATTGAGCAATTCTAGCCGCCAAATAATAAAGGTAGAGATTTGGAGCAGCGAGGCCACCTTTGCATATGGGGCAGGTACATCGTGCGTCTATTGATTCTGGCCCTTTTAAAATTCCAGATAAATCTGAATATAAATGATTTGGAATGGATCCAAATCAGATCTGCGAACTGGGGTGGGCAAAGCTCGAAACAAATACAGTAGCTTAGGCAAGATGTTCATCTTGATCACGTGACTACGTCCAAGCCAAGAGATGGAGTAGTTGGACCAGCGCCTCATTTCTGAGCGTAATGGGGACAGTAGTGGAGTGTAATTTGCTTGGTACATCGTTTTGTGCGAGTTAGTAATATTGATACCCAAGTAGGTGAGAGACGTGGATTTCCAGGTTAACTTAAAAGCAGCTGAAAGAGAATTTATCATCGGGTCTCCCAGGTTTATGTTCAGGGCCTCACATTTAGAGTCATTAACTTTATTTCCTGAGATACTAGAGAAAGCCTGAAGAGTGGAATACAAATTTGGAAGAGAAATAAGAGGACTCGACACGGTAAGTAAGGTATCGTCTGCGAACAGACTGAGTTTATATTGACGTCCATGAATCTCCACTCCCGCACATCTGGATTAGACCGTATCGCGATCGCCAGTGGTTCCAGGCATATGGCGAATAGAAGAGGCGAAAGCGGGCAACCTTGCCTGGTTCCATTTAATACTTGAAAGGGTAATGATTCATGTCCCATAAGAGCAATTTTGGCCATCGGGGAGTCATATAATGCACGAACGCCCCTGAGGAAACGACCACTGAATCCAAATGACTGCAGAACTTCCCACATATAATGCCAGTCTATGCGGTCGAAACGCCTTCTCGACATCCAACGCGAGGAGCATCAACGGTTGATCTGTAGATACCGCAACGTCAATCAGGTCCAAGATTCGCCTGATGTTGTCTGGAGCTTTCCTGTGGGGTATAAAGCCCACTTGGTCCGGATGAATCAGTGTCGAGATGATTGAGCTCAAACGTGTCACCAAAAGTTTTGCATATAATTTAGTATCTGCATTGATAAGGGATATGGGACGATAGCTCCCGCAATTGGCTGGATCCTTCCCCTCTTTATGGATAACGATAATCCTAGCTGTAAGCATGTCCTGTGGGATCGGCTTTCCATCTAAAATGCTGTTAAAAAGGGTGAGTAATCTGGAGCTCAATATCGAAGACAATTTTTTTGTAGCACGAGCCCGGAAGACCGTCCGGACCAGGAGCCTTAGAGGATTTGATGGAGGAAAGGGCGCGTTTGAGGTCTTCTTCCGAAAAGGGGCTATTTAAAAAAATCTGTGTGTTCCGTGGATAAGCGTGGAAGCGAAAGGGAATTCAGGAAGTCAGAAATATGCTCATTTCTAGTTTTATTAATGGGAGCTTTGTTGCCATCATAAAGCGATCTGTAAAAAGCAGCAAATTGTTCTGCGATATCAACGGGATATACCCAAGATTTTTGGTGACTGTCAACAATATTCGAAATGGTTTGGGATTAACTCTTAGAGCGCAAGCGCCTCGCCAACATTGCGCTCGGCTTATTTGCGTGCTCAAAAAATTTTTGTTTCGTAAGGTTGAGGGAGTAAAGTACCGCTTTACTTAGGAGTAAGTTCAGTTCACCCCGTGTCTGGATAATCTCCCGAAGCGTTGAGTCGCACAAGGAGCGTTTATGTTGAGTTTCGAGTTGAGTGAGCTTGTCGGTGAGCGACTTCACTTCCAGTCATCACGCACGGTTGCGCCGTGCGGCTATTTTAAGAAAAGACCCTCGGATAAAGGCCTTATGGGCCGTCCAAACCAGGGCTGGATCCATGTCAGGAGTCACGTTGAAACGAAAACATTCATCAAGATCTCTGCGAACAACCTCCAGCACCGATGGAACGGTCAACAAGAATTCATCCAGCCTCCATGTGGGACGAGTTGATGGAGTATCCGTTAGCACAATCGAGCATTCCACCACGCCGTGGTCCGACCATGTGATGGGGTGGATTGTGGAAGACATGTCAGACGTAATCAGATTTTGGCTGAAAAAAATAAAGTCAATGCGGGAATAGGAGTTATGGGGGTGAGAATAAAAAGAAAAGTCAAGTATTTTAGGGTGGAGTAGTCTCCAGATGTCCACCAGGGCCGATGTCCGGATAAAATCTTTAAGGTGTTTCGTATTCGGCGATGTAGTCGCTGTAATGTGCGGTCCCTTCCTATCAAGGAACGGGTCCCAAATGGAGTTGAAGCCGCAGCCGACGATAATGCAGTGGGAACAATACGGCAACAAAATGTCCGATAAACGGTTGTAGAAAGAAACATCACTAGTGGAGGGGGCATAAACATTCAAGATTGCTGTGGGTTGGTTGCGTAAAGTTCCTATCAATAATAGAAAGCGACCCCATTTGTCTGAGCGGACCTCCGTGAGTTGGAAACCGAGAGATGTTCTCAGGAAGATACTAACTCCGGTTTTTTTCTGTCTCGGGTGCGGTGCATGGAAGTGTGTCCCGAAGGATCTGTGCCAATAAGACGGTATATAGGATTTGCGAAGATGAGTTTCCTGAAGCATGATAATATCACAGTGGTGATGTTGATAGTAGCGTAGAGCCTTGTTCCGTTTATGCGGGGTGTTGAGGCCCCTAACATTATGGGAAATGATCTTAATCCGCGCAGACATCACAGCAGGAGGAACAGTGCTGGCATACAGGCGCTAAGCACTATGAGGCGTCATCAACAACTATCTTCGACATCTCCCAAAAGAAGTGGTAAGGAAAGGAGAGGGACAGGAATAAGGGAAAGAAAGACTGAAAAGAAAGGAAATAGAAAAAAACAGAATACAAAAAAACAGATACATATGTAAATCTTGGCTATCACTTGACAGCAGTGCGTTGTCTACACAATGGTCAATAGGGGGTACTAACTGTCCACGGAACTCGACGGTCTCCCCCCAGCCCTGGGCTGAGGAAAGACTACCCCCTAAGAATAGCAAGGGGCACCCCATGGTGTGTAAACGTAGGTCCTGACTTTAATACTGGGGGGCATGCAAACATAACTCCTTATGTAAAGGCCCTCAGAAATGGACCCCAGTACAAACAGCAAAACAAAATAAAGCAATACGAGTAAACACGGAGCGGTGCATACTGAAAGACTTATCTGTCCGGTGTAACAGGCTACGGCACACACAGAATAAGTCCCGCAAGGTGTCCTGTTGTGTATCGCATCCTGAGCACATGAGAGTGGGCCTTGGGGCAGGCACCAGACAAACCGGGAGGTGAATAGGCAGCTTGGTGCTGATGCAGCAGGCTCACTCAAGGCATGGTGTCCCCAGTCGCGGTGTTAGTGTTGATAGCGTCGTGCGTGGAATGAGGCTCTGGGATCACTGACCAGGTGTCTGCGGCTGCAGGGGCTATCTCCTGACATTGTCTCTTACGGCCGAGAAGTAACGGCGGTAAATCCAGTTCTCGAAGCAACGTGTCAGCTTCCGCCATTGTCTTGATGGTGAGGCTCCTGCCGTCGTTAGTGGCCTGGAGGGCAAAGGGGAACCGCCATCGATAAGAAATATCACGTGATCTGAGGTGATCGGTAAACGGTTTGAATTCCCTGCGACGTTGGAGGGTCTTGGGAGAGAGATCCGAGAAAAACTGGATTTCTACATTGCCAATGGTAGGTGATTTCGACCTGGCCTCCTTCATTAACGCATCTTTGATGGGAAAGTCCCGAAACTTTACAATTATGTCCCTCAGTCTATCTCGATTAGAGGGCTTGGAACGCAGGGCTCGATGAGCTCGTTCAACCACAATCTGCTCCTTCGGTGTGTTAGGAAGAAGTTGCCGAAATAGGTCAGAAAGTACCTCATCGATGACCAAGTAAGTCTCTGGCACGCCACGAATACGGATATTATCCCGTCTGGATCTGCTTTCGAGATCTTCCTGATCATCATGTAGGGATTGTAGTGTTTGTCGCAGTGTGGCGATGTCTGACTGCAACGTGCGTTGTACCTGATAAAAGTACTTGATAAAAGACAGAAGTAAAAAAAAAAAAAAACAATAACAAACATTTTTCTTTATTATAAATATTACTATATATCTAAAATAACCTCTGGATGACTGTAAAGCATATTGTAATACTTATGGTCGACCTGTAGTAGTGCATTCTGATCACAAGCCGTTAGAAAGTATAACAAAGAAAGCATTACTAATGGCTCCAAAGAGGTTGCAGCGTATGCTGCTCAGACTGCAGAAATATGACTTCACCATCTGCTACTGTCCAGGAAAAGACTTACTTATTGCAGATGCCCTCAGTAGAGCTTATTTACCAATAACAACGGACGAAGGAATAGCTCAAGACATCGAGACTATCAATATGGTCGAAAATTTGCCCTTGACACAAGAACGTCTACAATCAATACAAACATACACAGAAAATGACAAGACACTGAAACTTTTGAAAGAAGTCATTCTGGAAGGCTGGCCTAAATGTAAACAATATGTCCCAGTGGATGTTTCTCCTTTTTTCCATATACGAGATGAGTTGTCAGTACAGCATGGAATAATCTTTAAGGGGGAAAGAGCAGTTATACCTGAAGGTCTGAGACAAGACATAATGCACAGAATACATGCCTCACATATTGGCATAGAAGGTTGTTTACGGAGAGCAAGAGAGTGTGTTTATTGGCCTGGTATGAATGAACAGTTAAGAACCTTTATCGAGAAGTGTAGTATATGCCGATGTTGGGAAGACAAACAAAGTAAGGAAACACTGCACTCACATGAAATTCCGAGAAGACCCTGGGAAAAAAATCAGTACAGATTTGTTTACTTGGGATAACAAGGACTTTTTAATAACTGTGGACTATTTTTCTAATTTTTGGGAAGTGGACCATTTAAAGGACACCAGATCTAACACAGTTATTAGAAAATTAAAAGCCCATTTTGCACGATATGGCATTCCAGACATTGTGTTTTCAGATAATGCTGCACAATTTTCATCAGCGGAATTTAAAGATTTCAGTACAAAGTGGGAGTTTGACCATCAGACTTCATCACCAGGAGACCCGCAAAGTAATGGGAAAGCAGAGTCTGCAGTGAAAACTGTAAAGGGGCTGATGCGGAAGGCAAAGCAAGCAGGGACAGATATATATCTGTCTTTATTGGATCAACGCAATACACCATGCCAGGGTTTGTCCAGTAGTCCAGTACAAAGGCTTATGAGCAGGCGAACGAAGACTCTTCTGCCAATGAGTGAATAGCTACTAAAACCCAAACTTCTGGAGCAGACTCGAGTCAGGTTACACGAAAACCAAAAACGACAGGAACATTATTATAACAAAGGTGCAAGAGATCTGCCAGTGCTCCAAAGAAATGATTCTGTGCGAATACAGCTGGTGGATAACTACAACAAATATTGGCAAAAGGCAACTGTCTGTCGGCAAGTGGGACCCCGCTCATATGTTGTACAACCAGAAGACGGTCGATTGTTTAGAAGAAATCGTCGGCACCTAAGGAGAACAAGAGAACTGCCCAATAGGGAACCAGGTGGGGATCTTGAAGTTACTCTACCAGAAGTGTCACCTATCAACATTCGACCAGGCGAAAGCCCCATGCGAAATGTGCAGGAACCAAGAACACCAGAAGCATGGAACACTGGAGTACAAGGGACAGACAATGCAAATATTCCAGGGAGCAATGCAGAAGACCAATATACAACCAGATCTGGCAGAATATGCAAAAAGCCAGTTCATCTGAAAGATTATGTCTGATTTTAGCTAATTTAGGACACCATTAGAAATCATATATCTTTTCTGTATTCTACATGTTTATATTTACTAATGTTGTTTTTGTTTCTTTAACCCCTTCGCGACCTTTGCCGGTTCAGGACCGTCATGACATGAAGATCGCTAAATGACCTTTGACGGTCCTGAACCGTCAAAAAGTTAAATAAGCTTAGAAAGTGATCAACGATCACTTTCTTCGCTTAAACGGCGTTACTGTAATGCCTCGATGTCGAGGCATTCAGCAAGGCCGAGATCGGCATCGGGGGCCATGTCTGGCCCCTCCCCGGGGCGTCAACAGCCACCATACATTGTATGGCGGCGGATGCCCGTTTTAAAAATGCCTCGATCAGGAGGCATCCAGCGACACCAAACACTTACCTCTGGGTGGGCTGTGACCGCTCTGGAGAGCGGTCACAGCCGCAGCTGCCAGTGTTCTTCGCCATCAGCAAGATGGCGGCCGCCCTGTAAAAGAAACAAACAAGTTTTAAAAGTTCGTTAGATGGTCTAGAGAACTCTGGCTCCACTTGCAGGTTGAATACAGGTACTGCATTCAACCATTCAAGTCAATGGAGCCCAGCTTTCTAATCACAATGTGATTAGTAAAATATTCAAAAAAAAATTAAAAAAAAAAAATTGAAAAAAAAAAATTGAAAAAAAGTGCTAACATTTAAAAATAATTATGCAGTGATGTCACTAGATGAACCATCCAGTACCAGCAAAATGTGTAAAAAAAATAAAAAAAATATTAAAAAATAAAATAAAAAAAATAAAGTTTATTATTTTGAGCAAGTGCTAAAATTTCTCAAAAATCTTAACAAAGAGTTAAAATAAAAGCACTTCAAATACCCAAGGGGTGTCTAATATAAAAAAAATTTTTAGCACTTGCTCAAAATAATAAACTTTATTTTTTAATTTTATTTTATTTTTTTAATACTTTTTTTATATTTTTTTTTCACATTTTGCTGGTACTGGATGGTTCATCTAGTGACATCACTGCATAATTATTTTTAAATGTTAGCACATTTTTTTTTATTTTTTTTTTCCATTTTGTATTTATTTTTTATTTTTTTTTGAATATTTTACTAATCACATAGTGATTAGAAAGCTGGGCTCCATTGACTTGCATGGTTGAATGCAGTACCTGTATTCAACCAGCAAGTGGAGCCAGTTCTCTAGAGGGTCTGGAGACCCTCTAGCGAACTTTTTCGTCTTTATTGTTTTATTTCCCGGGCCGCCGCCATCTTGCTTGATGGCGAAGATCACAGCCCACCCAGAGGTAAGTGTTTGGTGTCGCTGGATGCCTCCTGTTTTTTTCCATATACGAGATGAGTTGTCAGTACAGCATGGAATAATCTTTAAGGGGGAAAGAGCAGTTATACCTGAAGGTCTGAGACAAGACATAATGCACAGAATACATGCCTCACATATTGGCATAGAAGGTTGTTTACGGAGAGCAAGAGAGTGTGTTTATTGGCCTGGTATGAATGAACAGTTAAGAACCTTTATCGAGAAGTGTAGTATATGCCGATGTTGGGAAAACAAACAAAGTAAGGAAACACTGCACTCACATGAAATTCCGAGAAGACCCTGGGAAAAAAATTAGTACAGATTTGTTTACTTGGGATAACAAGGACTTTTTAATAACTGTGGACTATTTTTCTAATTTTTGGGAAGTGGACCATTTAAAGGACACCAGATCTAACACAGTTATTAGAAAATTAAAAGCCCATTTTGCACGATATGGCATTCCAGACATTGTGTTTTCAGATAATGCTGCACAATTTTCATCAGCGGAATTTAAAGATTTCAGTACAAAGTGGGAGTTTGACCATCAGACTTCATCACCAGGAGACCCGCAAAGTAATGGGAAAGCAGAGTCTGCAGTGAAAACTGTAAAGGGGCTGATGCGGAAGGCAAAGCAAGCAGGGACAGATATATATCTGTCTTTATTGGATCAACGCAATACACCATGCCAGGGTTTGTCCAGTAGTCCAGTACAAAGGCTTATGAGCAGGCGAACGAAGACTCTTCTGCCAATGAGTGAACAGCTACTAAAACCCAAACTTCTGGAGCAGACTCGAGTCAGGTTACACGAAAACCAAAAACGACAGGAACATTATTATAACAAAGGTGCAAGAGATCTGCCAGTGCTCCAAAGAAATGATTCTGTGCGAATACAGCTGGTGGATAACTACAACAAATATTGGCAAAAGGCAACTGTCTGTCGGCAAGTGGGACCCCGCTCATATGTTGTACAACCAGAAGACGGTCGATTGTTTAGAAGAAATCGTCGGCACCTAAGGAGAACAAGAGAACTGCCCAATAGGGAACCAGGTGGGGATCTTGAAGTTACTCTACCAGAAGTGTCACCTATCAACATTCGACCAGGCGAAAGCCCCATGCGAAATGTGCAGGAACCAAGAACACCAGAAGCATGGAACACTGGAGTACAAGGGACAGACAATGCAAATATTCCAGGGAGCAATGCAGAAGACCAATATACAACCAGATCTGGCAGAATATGCAAAAAGCCAGTTCATCTGAAAGATTATGTCTGATTTTAGCTAATTTAGGACACCATTAGAAATCATATATCTTTTCTGTATTCTACATGTTTATATTTACTAATGTTGTTTTTGTTTCTTTAACCCCTTCGCGACCTTTGCCGGTTCAGGACCGTCATGACATGAAGATCGCTAAATGACCTTTGACGGTCCTGAACCGTCAAAAAGTTAAATAAGCTTAGAAAGTGATCAACGATCACTTTCTTCGCTTAAACGGCGTTACTGTAATGCCTCGATGTCGAGGCATTCAGCAAGGCCGAGATCGGCATCGGGGGCCATGTCTGGCCCCTCCCCGGGGCGTCAACAGCCACCATACATTGTATGGCGGCGGACGCCCGTTTTAAAAATGCCTCGATCAGGAGGCATCCAGCGACACCAAACACTTACCTCTGGGTGGGCTGTGACCGCTCTGGAGAGCGGTCACAGCCGCAGCTGCCAGTGTTCTTCGCCATCAGCAAGATGGCGGCCGCCCTGTAAAAGAAACAAACAAGTTTTAAAAGTTCGCTAGATGGTCTAGAGAACTCTGGCTCCACTTGCAGGTTGAATACAGGTACTGCATTCAACCATTCAAGTCAATGGAGCCCAGCTTTCTAATCACAATGTGATTAGTAAAATATTCAAAAAAAAAATTAAAAAAAAAATTGAAAAAAAAAAATTGAAAAAAAGTGCTAACATTTAAAAATAATTATGCAGTGATGTCACTAGATGAACCATCCAGTACCAGCAAAATGTGTAAAAAAAATATAAAAAAATAAAAAAAATATTAAAAAATAAAATAAAAAAAATAAAGTTTATTATTTTGAGCAAGTGCTAAAATTTCTCAAAAATCTTAACAAAGAGTTAAAATAAAAGCACTTCAAATACCCAAGGGGTGTCTAATATAAAAAAAAATTTTAGCACTTGCTCAAAATAATAAACTTTATTTTTTAATTTTATTTTATTTTTTTAATACTTTTTTTATATTTTTTTTTCACATTTTGCTGGTACTGGATGGTTCATCTAGTGACATCACTGCATAATTATTTTTAAATGTTAGCACATTTTTTTTTTATTTTTTTTTTCCATTTTGTATTTTTTTTTAATTTTTTTTTGAATATTTTACTAATCACATAGTGATTAGAAAGCTGAGCTCCATTGACTTGCATGGTTGAATGCAGTACCTGTATTCAACCAGCAAGTGGAGCCAGTTCTCTAGAGGGTCTGGAGACCCTCTAGCGAACTTTTTCGTCTTTATTGTTTTATTTCCCGGGCCGCCGCCATCTTGCTTGATGGCGAAGATCACAGCCCACCCAGAGGTAAGTGTTTGGTGTCGCTGGATGCCTCCTGTTTTTTTCCATATACGAGATGAGTTGTCAGTACAGCATGGAATAATCTTTAAGGGGGAAAGAGCAGTTATACCTGAAGGTCTGAGACAAGACATAATGCACAGAATACATGCCTCACATATTGGCATAGAAGGTTGTTTACGGAGAGCAAGAGAGTGTGTTTATTGGCCTGGTATGAATGAACAGTTAAGAACCTTTATCGAGAAGTGTAGTATATGCCGATGTTGGGAAGACAAACAAAGTAAGGAAACCCTGCACTCACATGAAATTCCGAGAAGACCCTGGGAAAAAAATCAGTACAGATTTGTTTACTTGGGATAACAAGGACTTTTTAATAACTGTGGACTATTTTTCTAATTTTTGGGAAGTGGACCATTTAAAGGACACCAGATCTAACACAGTTATTAGAAAATTAAAAGCCCATTTTGCACGATATGGCATTCCAGACATTGTGTTTTCAGATAATTCTGCACAATTTTCATCAGCGGAATTTAAAGATTTCAGTACAAAGTGGGAGTTTGACCATCAGACTTCATCACCAGGAGACCCGCAAAGTAATGGGAAAGCAGAGTCTGCAGTGAAAACTGTAAAGGGGCTGATGCGGAAGGCAAAGCAAGCAGGGACAGATATATATCTGTCTTTATTGGATCAACGCAATACACCATGCCAGGGTTTGTCCAGTAGTCCAGTACAAAGGCTTATGAGCAGGCGAACGAAGACTCTTCTGCCAATGAGTGAACAGCTACTAAAACCCAAACTTCTGGAGCAGACTCGAGTCAGGTTACACGAAAACCAAAAACGACAGGAACATTATTATAACAAAGGTGCAAGAGATCTGCCAGTGCTCCAAAGAAATGATTCTGTGCGAATACAGCTGGTGGATAACTACAACAAATATTGGCAAAAGGCAACTGTCTGTCGGCAAGTGGGACCCCGCTCATATGTTGTACAACCAGAAGACGGTCGATTGTTTAGAAGAAATAGTCGGCACCTAAGGAGAACAAGAGAACTGCCCAATAGGGAACCAGGTGGGGATCTTGAAGTTACTCTACCAGAAGTGTCACCTATCAACATTCGACCAGGCGAAAGCCCCATGCGAAATGTGCAGGAACCAAGAACACCAGAAGCATGGAACACTGGAGTACAAGGGACAGACAATGCAAATATTCCAGGGAGCAATGCAGAAGACCAATATACAACCAGATCTGGCAGAATATGCAAAAAGCCAGTTCATCTGAAAGATTATGTTTGATTTTAGCTAATTTAGGACACCATTAGAAATCATATATCTTTTCTGTATTCTACATGTTTATATTTACTAATGTTGTTTTTGTTTCTTTAACCCCTTCGCGACCTTTGCCGGTTCAGGACCGTCATGACATGAAGATCGCTAAATGACCTTTGACGGTCCTGAACCGTCAAAAAGTTAAATAAGCTTAGAAAGTGATCAACGATCACTTTCTTCGCTTAAACGGCGTTACTGTAATGCCTCGATGTCGAGGCATTCAGCAAGGCCGAGATCGGCATCGGGGGCCATGTCTGGCCCCTCCCCGGGGCGTCAACAGCCACCATACATTGTATGGCGGCGGACGCCCGTTTTAAAAATGCCTCGATCAGGAGGCATCCAGCGACACCAAACACTTACCTCTGGGTGGGCTGTGACCGCTCTGGAGAGCGGTCACAGCCGCAGCTGCCAGTGTTCTTCGCCATCAGCAAGATGGCGGCCGCCCTGTAAAAGAAACAAACAAGTTTTAAAAGTTCGCTAGATGGTCTAGAGAACTCTGGCTCCACTTGCAGGTTGAATACAGGTACTGCATTCAACCATTCAAGTCAATGGAGCCCAGCTTTCTAATCACAATGTGATTAGTAAAATATTCAAAAAAAAATTAAAAAAAAAATTGAAAAAAAAAATTGAAAAAAAGTGCTAACATTTAAAAATAATTATGCAGTGATGTCACTAGATGAACCATCCAGTACCAGCAAAATGTGTAAAAAAAATATAAAAAAATAAAAAAAATATTAAAAAATAAAATAAAAAAAATAAAGTTTATTATTTTGAGCAAGTGCTAAAATTTCTCAAAAATCTTAACAAAGAGTTAAAATAAAAGCACTTCAAATACCCAAGGGGTGTCTAATATAAAAAAAAAATGGCTGATGGGGTAAATTGGAGTGGCTGAGCTCAAAGATAGGGCATAGGTACAGACTTTCCAAAATGGACAAAAAAGCGCACTTCCCAAATGTGGCATTTTAAATCTCAAACAACACGACAAATCCATGCATGTCGGGTATCACTGCACTCAGGAGATGTTCCTGAACACACATTGGGGTGTTGTTTGACAGTGGCATATACCAGAACCTGTATATCTATAACTAAAGTACAATTTGTGTGAAAAAAATATAAAAAAAATTACTATAAAAAAGTTTGACAAAGTGTAGTTGTATAATTGGTACATGGAAAGGGTTAAAATAACAGCATTTGGAATACCCTGGGGTGTCTAGTTTTCAAAAATATATGGTTTAAATGGGTTAAATTGAGTTAACCGGCTTCAAAGATATTCCAAAGAGGAGATGGAGGCAGAATGACCAAATGACCACCTGAATTACGCATGGGCTTTCTTCAGATACCATTATTTTGATCGTATCATCTTATTTACTATAAAAAAATAAAAAAAACATGGTGAAAAATTGAAAATAAACACATTTTATGACTTTTATTTGAAAAATCTTTTACTCACCTAAAAAAGCAAGTAAAAAAACTAGCTAAATAGATTCTACTACTTGTCCTGAGTTTAGAAATACCCAATGTTTTTATGTTTTTTTGCTGTTTTTTGTAAGTTATAGGGCAATAAGTACAAGCAGCGTTTTATGATTTCCAAATCTTTTTTAACAAATCTGGTCAGTCTGCCTACATCTCCTCTTTGGAACATCTTTGAAGCCGGTTAACTCAATTTAACCCATTCAAACCATATATTTTTGAAAACTAGACACCCCAGGGTATTCCAAATGCTGTTATTTTAACCCTTTCCATGCACCAATTATACAACCACACTTTGTCAAACTTTGTAATAGTAATTTTTTTTATTTTTTTTCCCACACAAATTGTAATTTAGTTATAAATATACAGGTCCTGGTATATGTCACTGTCAAACAACACCCCAATATGTGTTCAGCAACATCTCCTGAGTACAGCGATACCCCACATGCATGGGTTTGTCAGATTGTTTGGCTGGTAAAAGGCTACTTTTGGGGCATGCGTAATTCAGGTGGTCATTTGGTCATTGTGCCTCCCTCTCCTCTTTGGAATATCTTTGAAGCCGGTTAACTCAATTTAACCCATTCAAACCATATATTTTTGAAAACTAGACACCCCAGGGTATTCCAAATGCTGTTATTTTAACCCTTTCCATGCACCAATTATACAACTACACTTTGTCAAACTTTGTAATAGTATTTTTTTTTTTTTCACACAAATTGTACTTTAGTTATAGATATACAGGTCCTGGTATATGCCACTGTCAAACAACACCCCAATGTGTGTTCAGGAACATCTCCTGAGTGCAGTGATACCTGACATGCATGGGTTTGTCGGGTTGTTTCAGATTTAAAATGCCACATTTGGGAAGTGCGCTTTTTTTCTCCATTTTGGTCAGTCTGTACCTATGCCCTATCTTTGAGCTAGGCCACTCCAATTTACCCCATCAGCCATTTTTTTATATATATTAGACACCCCTTGGGTATTTGAAGTGCTTTTATTTTAACTCTTTGTTGAGATTTTTGAGAAATTTTAGCACTTGCTCAAAATAATAAACTTTATTTTTTAATTTTATTTTATTTTTTTAATACTTTTTTTATATTTTTTTTTCACATTTTGCTGGTACTGGATGGTTCATCTAGTGACATCACTGCATAATTATTTTTAAATGTTAGCACATTTTTTTTTTTATTTTTTTTTTCCATTTTGTATTTTTTTTTTATTTTTTTTTTAATATTTTACTAATCACATAGTGATTAGAAAGCTGGGCTCCATTGACTTGCATGGTTGAATGCAGTACCTGTATTCAACCAGCAAGTGGAGCCAGTTCTCTAGAGGGTCTGGAGACCCTCTAGCGAACTTTTTCGTCTTTATTGTTTTATTTCCCGGGCCGCCGCCATCTTGCTTGATGGCGAAGATCACAGCCCACCCAGAGGTAAGTGTTTGGTGTCGCTGGATGCCTCCTGATCGAGGCATTCCAGCGACACCATTTAAGTTTAGGAGGCGATCGTTGATCGCCTCCTAAACGCTTTTAAAGCGGGCGTCCGCCGCCATACAATGTATGGCGGCTGTTGACGCCCCGGGGAGGGGCCAGACATGGCCCCCGATGCCGATCTCGGCCTTGCTGAATGCCTCGACATCGATCCTTGATCACTTTCTAAGCTTATTTAATTTTTTGACGGTTCAGAACCGGCAAAGGTCGCGAAGGGGTTAACTGAGAGTGCATCAATCTATGCATAGGAGGTATCAAAACACGACGGAGCATTGATCCCCAGCATTCTGTACTTACCTGCTCCTGGTCCAACTGCGTTCCTCAAGTCTGTAATGATGGGGGCGCGATTGGACAGGTCTGGAGGCGGAGTGCTGGGAGACTGCCTAGAACAGCTATGATGCAGTCCAGGGGGCGGAGCTTGTAATGAGTGCCAGATTTAAAAACCCCGGAAATGCTCTAGTCAGTACCCTGCTGTGCTCTACGTTTCATGCAGTTCGTTTCTCTAGTTTTTGACCCTAGCCTACCTGAGGATTCTTTGCCTAGCAATTTTGTACCTTCTCCTGTTTATCCTGGTATCCAGTTTTGGCTTCTCTGACTACCCGCTCTGTTACCGACCTGGCTTGTATGACTACACGCTCTGTTAGCGACCTGGCTTGTATTAGTTCTCGCTTTGTGTACCGACCCGGCTATCCAGACTATCCTGCTTGAATTAACCTCTGCTCTGCTGAATTCGCCTCCTGGTTCCGGCTGTCGTGGTTCCTGCACATGCACACCAACATCAACTTGCATCAGGCCTCCTCACTGTTGGAATCATCCTAGTCCCCGCTCCCTGTCACTAAGGGCGTCCTTTGGTGGTGGGCTACGGGGCAGAAGAACTTCTGCGGTGTGTGCCGCGGTGTTCGTGGTCATGACACACTCAGTGCTCAATTATTGTGCCTGACGGAGCTATTTAGTTATCTCTGCAGTTTGTATTTGATTCCTGTTACTGACCTCTGGCTTGATTATCGCGGTTCCTGACTTCTCCTACTCCGACCAATTGGCTTGTTTACGGACTTCGCTGTTCTCTCCCGCCCTGACCTTTGGATCCAGTTATTTCACTTTGTCTTTTATCTTAGGAAGATCACCTGCATACTGGGTTCCTCACCTTGTATCCTACAACCTGACACGCAGACAACCCCCGCTACTGCTTGTACTTCCGTTGTAGCTTCTATGACGCAGCACCGACGTTACATGACCTTCCAGTGCTCATAGAAGTTTCGGCGGAACACCCGCTGCCCCCACCAGACACCAGGGAGTCAGAAGCACTGGTAACTCGGGGGGGGGGGTATGGGTGGCATAAGGCTTTTCTGGGGGCAGAGTGCCCCATGATATGCCTTTTAACCACCTGTATGCCACTCTGCCTCCAGAAATGCCTTTTAACCCCCTATATGCCACTCTGTCTTCAGAAATGCCTTATCCCCCCTTATATGCCACTCTGTCCCATGATATGCCTTTTAACGCCCTATATGCGCCTATATGCCATTTCTGGAGGCAGAGTGGCATAAAGAGGGTATAAGGTATTTCTGGAGGCAGAGTGGCATATAGGGGGTTAAAGGCATATCAGGGAGGCAGAGTGGCATATAGGAGGGTATAAGGCATATCAGGGAGGCAGAGTGGCATACAGGGGGTATAAGGCATATCAGGGAGGCAGAGTGGCAAGCCTGGGGGCAGATGTGCATAACTGGGGGGCAGGTTGGCAAATAAAAGGAAATAAAAAAACAAAAAAAATATTTTTCTCAACCATAGCTTTTATTAATTATGAAAAAATAGTTTACATGAATTAATATTTAATCACCCACTAACTCAACCTCCCAGCCAGACCCAGCTAGGCCAGGCTCTGGAAAACCTCCCCCAGACAGCACACACAGGTCCAGGCAGGTATTGCCTCACTTGGGTCAGGGATGGTCTTCTTGTTCAGGGCCTCTCCTTGCCTTGGGAGCTCAGGTAAACTTCCTCTTCCCCCAACAGTCTATCTGAGTATCAGGCTCCAGGGGTTTTTAATGCCCAGCACCTCTACCTGACGCCGGCCCCATAGGAATGCCGGACCGGATCCTGCAGACTTCTAGCCTCCTGGAAAAGCTGGCATGGAATTTCTACAGAATGGGGGAACGGAGCATTGGCACACCCTGCTCTCCAATTGCTCCACCCCAGGGAACCATATTTACATTCTGGATAGCACTTGTATCCAAATGCCAAAATAAGCATCTCCCTGGTGTTTACACTGTCACAATATATATGCGTTATCTACATAACATGTACTTATCTCATTGAAGTATGATTTCAAATTAACAGCTGAACAGCAGTGGTGTTGACGGGGGGGGCAGAGGGGGCCATGGCCCCCCTACATCATGCTGTGCCCCACCATGTGCCCCCCCCAATTGAAATGCCTCGGTCTTGGTTGTGGTGCCGGCATATTCCTGCACTCAGCAGTGAAGCAGCGAGCATTGCAGAGACAGTAGTGAAGCCGCAAGAGAGAGGCCTCGCGTTCCCACCACAAGACACCTGCAAGGTAAGTGAACTACAAAGGGGTGAGGGAGAAGGTAGATAGTAAGAAGGTAGAGAGGGGGTAGATAGTGAGTAGATAGTGAGAAGGGGGGAGAGTATGAATTATTGTGTGTATGAATGGTGTGAATGAGTGAGAGAATGAATTAATGTGTGTATGAATTGTGTAAATGCGTGAGTATGAATTAATGTGTGGAAGAATTGTGTGAATGAGAGAGAATTAATGAATTCGTAAGAATGCATTAATGAATATGTGTAAATAATTTGTGTGAAAGATTGAAAGAATAAACGATTTTGTGAGTGAATTGTGTGAATTAGTGAGTGACTGTAAAAGCGTTTGTGTGTATCATAGATGTATAATTGATTTTTGGAAAGGCAAAGATGGCACAAGCAGGTTGGTTAAGCCTTGAGGGCTAAGGTGGCACAGGCAGGGTCTTAATGGGACAAAAGATGGCACAGGTATCGTGTTTATGGGACAAAGATGGTACAGGGTGGGCTGTTTGGGGACAAAGATATTGTATGCTGGGCTGTTTGGGGACAAAGATGGCACGTCCTATGTGTGTAATTTGGGTGCTGGTCAGGTTCTATGTTGGCAATGTGGACGCCAAGGCTGACCTTTGGGGTGTGCAACCTGTGATCTATGCCTGTAATTCACAGGGGTTTTATCTATACCTTTAATGCTGAGTTTTTATGTGAATTCCAATTGATCTATACCTGCAAAGCTGGGTTTTTGTGTTATTCTGTTGATCTATATCTGCTATGCTATGTTTCCATACATTTTTTACATATACCTGCAAATACAGGGTTTGTATGTCTAATTCAGTTGATCAATACCTGCAGTGCTGTTTCCATGTATTGTTTATTTGATCTACTTACCACCAAGTGACAATTTTTACTAAGTGCCACTATCTAGGAGTTGACCAAGGGAGTTCACCAATGAGGACTACAAGGAAGGACAGAGAAGACCTGGGAGACTCCATGCAATCAATATTCCACTGAACTGTCTGAACTGTCAAGTGCTGCCTACTGCTTATTGTGTTTGCTCCACCTCCATTCCATTCCCTTCACCTTTTTCTCCAGATGTTTACAATCCTCTTGTTCCTCCTTTCTCTTTCCTCTATTGTTAGTAAAATCATTATCTCTCTCCAGCCACCAGCAACCCCACACTATGTCTGTATTGCACCATCATTACTTTATTTTCCCTTTCTCTCATCCCAAGCACTTCTCAACTTCATCTCCTCCCTTTCCTCCACTCCTAGCATTCTCTTCCCTCACACAAGTCCTATTCCCACCTCCTCTCACTCTCTCTTCTACTTCTTTTAGCAGCTGGGGATATTTCCCCAAACTCTGGGCCTCATTTGGTGCTCGTTCCCCCATCCTCTTTCAGTCAACATTCCAGAAACCTCAATAATCTTGTCCACATACCCTACCGCTCCTCCTACCCCACATATACCTTTGCACTCTGAAATGCATTTTCGGTCTGTAACAAACTAACAGCCCTAGCTCCTTACACCTTCTCGTTCTAATTGAAACCTGGCTATCCCCTTCTAACACTGCCTCTCCCGTTGCTCTCTCCTATGGTGGCTTCCTACTCTCGCCTACTTGTACTTTTCAACCTATTCCCTCTGCCCTATCACTCTCTTTCTCTTCATTCAAAGTCCATGCTATGCGACTATTTCATCCCATCTCCATACGCATTGCTGTTATATACTGCCCCCCTGGCCTGTCTAACATCTTTCTTGATCACTTCTCCTCATAGCTTCCTCTCTTCTGATATTCCTTCTGTTATTCCTTGGGGATTTCAACATCCCATTTGACACCCCATTGAGTCCCATGGCTTCATAATTTATTTCTATTACCTCCTCTTTTGATCTTCAACAACACATTAACTCCCCTACTGATGGTCACACCCTGGGCCTTATTTTTTCTAGCATGTGCTTACTCACTAACCTCTCTAATTCTCCTTTCCCCCCTCTCTGACCACCACTTTCTTTCCTGCTCTCTAACCTTGCCTCCTACTCACTCCTGCACCCCAACCCCCCCTAACCAGAGACCTGAGCTCTATTAACCTTAAGAACTTCGCAATTAATTTACTCCCTCTCCTCTCTCCTATCTCAAACATGATGTGCCCTAACAACGCTACCTCTGTCTATAACTCCACTCTCACATCTGCTCTTGAACATGTAGCACCAGTTACTACTCACTCCTCACGACGTTCACGCTTCCAACCCTGGAACACGACTGTAACCTGACACCTACGACAATGTTCCCGCACTGCTGAACATAGTTGGCGAAAGTCTCATTCCATGTCTGACTTTCTGCACCATAAATTAATGCTACATTCCTACTACTCTGTCAACCTTGCTAAAGAAACCTACTTCACCTCCATCATCTCCTCCCTGTCTCACAACCCTAAACGACTCTTTAATACTTTCAATTCCCTGCTTCGACCGATCCCTACTACCCCTTCCACTAACCTTAATGCATCTGACTTTGCCACATACTTACATAGTTATATAGGCTGAAAAAAGACATGCGTCCATCAAGTTCAGCCTTTCCTATATCTGTTAATTTGTTGCTGTTGATCCAAAAGAAGGCAAAAAACCCCAGTTTGGCTCTTTCCAATTTTGCACTAACCAGGGAAAAAAATCCTTCTTAACCCCAAAATGGCAGTCAGATTTCTCCTTGGATCAATAAACTGTTTCCCCATAATTAAAGATTATATCCCCCCCAGTATTATGTTTTTCCAAGTATCCATCCAGTTGCTGTTTAAAAGTCTGTACAGACTCTGATAAAACTACCTCTGCAGGCAGAGAATTCCACATCCTCATTGTCCTTACTGTAAAAAACCCTTTCCTCTGCTTTAGACTAAATCTCCTTTCTTCCAAATTATGTGTACACATAGTCCTTGTATCCTTGTGGCAACACCGGGGTAGCATCAGTACAAAGGACCTTGATGACTTCGCAAAGACACTCCTTTTGGCAAGAAGGCGACCAGGCTAACACCTCAGACTGCCGCCAGTCGAGGGTAGTATTATGTTTTTGTAACCAGGGATAGCCCAATACCACGGGAAAGTAAGGAGAGGAGATCATCATGCTAGAGCTTTGTCGGTTAGTAGCGAGATCAGGAAATTCGAGATATATGCCAACCTGGTCCCCTCCATAGCGTTGGGGCAGGGGAGCCGTCCCACTCATGCCTCTGGGAGCCAGTGGCTCAGCTGCAATGGCTGTGTAGGAGCAACGTAATGAGCCGGAGCTATAGATCGTGCAGGTGGTGGTTCTAAATGCGCTGTACGGTTAAGGAGCGTTTGTACTTCAGCAGCCAACTGGTCCAACCTGTGATCCTGTTGGTCTAACTGGATGAAGACCGTAGGAACAGGATGAGTACCAGTACCATCAGGATGCATGGCCCTTTCGTAATGTCAGGGTAACAGTGAATCAGGACGGAGGCAAAAAGGTTTATTAAATAAAATAATAACAAGAATCAAGGTCAGGAGCAAGAATGGGTAGTCACACGAGCCAAGGTCAGGAATCCAGAAATCCACGTAGTCCAAAATCAGGCAGGAGTCAGCACCAGAATGGGAGTCAGGCAGGCTGGGTCATACACAAGAATCAAACACTGGAAGCACACACTCACAGGTCTGGAACCACAAAAGGGCAACCAGCAACTGAACTAACTGGTTAATATAGTTACAGCCTGCAGGAAGAGGAGGGGGTTAACTTGGGGGTTAAGTTGTAAAAGGAAGGGGGTGCGGCCTAACAGAGAGCCATGAGGAGGAAAGCCAGTATGGGTAGGCTGAAACCCTGACACTCTGGAAGCTCATACTGGAGATCTGGAGAAGCAAATTGCAACTTTGAGACGGATAAACAATCTTGAAAGGAGTCTGCTGCTCACTGAGCAGAGTGTAGTGGGGGCAGTTAGTGAAGAGAGAGGAGATAAGTCAGCTGGGGAACAGGCATGTAGCTGGGTAACAGTTACACGCGGTAGCAGAGGGGGAGGGAAGAGGAAAGGTTTAGCTAGTCCTGACCTTGTGCAGCCTAGCAGATCAGCTCAGGAGTAGCTGTACTGGAGGAAGCTGTTCCTTCTTACAGCCGAGGAAACAGCCCCTCTAGTATGAGTGGTGTTGAGAGCATAAGAAAGGATAGACAGGTTGTCGTGGTAGGGGACTCTATTATTAAGAGAGTAGATAGGGTAATCTGCCGCTCTGATAGGCTCAACTAGACAGTTTGCTGTCTCCCAGGTGCTCGGGTCCGGCATGTTGCTGACAGATTGGATGGATTATTGGGAGGGGCTAGGGAAGACCCAGCTGTCATGGTCCATATTGGTACAATGACAAAGTCAGTGGAAAATGGAAGGTCCTAAAAAATGATTTCAGGGAATTAGTAGGTAAACTGGAGAAAAGGACCTCCAAGGTAGTTCCTCAGTATATATTAAGGAGGAACCTATGGCAATGGATATACATACGACTACTGAAAAAAATTGAAGTCAAACTGTGATTGGATGGCTCAGGACAAGGTGCAACTAAAGAAAGTAAATGTCAACAAAGCTCCGCAGCCTGACGATATTCACCCACGTGTACTCAGGAGTCAGGAGGTAAGTGAACCTCTGTTTCTAATCTTTCGGGATTCTTTTCTTTCAGGAATTGTACCAGAGGATTGGAGCAAGGCAGATGTGGTTCCTATATTCCAAAAGGGTTTAAACTCTGTGTCCGGAAATTATAGACCTGTGAGCTTAACTTCTGTAGTTGGGAAAGTATTTGAAGGCTTATTAAGGGATAATATTCCGGAATTCATTGGGAAGAACAGTATTATTAGCAAAAATCATCATGGTTTTATGAAACCTGTCAAACTAATTTAATTGCATTCTACGAAGAAGTAGAAGTATAGATCAGGGTGTTGCTGTGGGTGTCATCTACTTTGATTTGATTTTGCCAAGGTGTTTGACACGGTTCCACACAATAGGTTAGTATTGAAACTGAAGGAAATTGGTTTAGATGCAAATTCTTGTTCTTGGGTAGAACATTAGCTTAGATATAGAGTACAAAGAGTTGTTATAAATGGTAAATTTTCAAGCTGGTGAAAAGTGGTAAGTGGTGTCCCTCAGGGTTCTGTTCTGGGACCAATTTTATTCAACATATTTATAAATGACCTGGCAAGTCATGTTTCTGTGTTTGCAGATGACACTAAACTAGGTAAAGTAATACAGTGCGAGCAGGATATTACAGTGCTGCAGAGGGATCTAAATAGACTGGGGGACTGGGGACACAAATGGCAGATGAAATTCAATGTAGATGTCACGGGGTCAGGTAGCGAAGGAGGATCCAACTATGCAGATATGTAGATGTAGAGAAGTCCAGTAAACAGTCCGATATCAAGGGCAACGGCAGGCAGCAAGGTCAAACGTATCCGAGGTCAAGGCAAGCAGCTCAGAAGCATAAACGGTTAAACAGGTCCGAGGACAAGGCAGGCAGATCAGAAGCATAAACAGTTAAACAGGTCCGGGGTCATAGGCAGGCAGCGCAGAATCGTGGTCAAATAACAGGCAAAGGTCGGTACACAAGGCAATAGAGAAAATGGCAGGGAACAGCACACCCAAAAAGCATAACTGTCACGTCTACCACAAGCCAGAGCACTCACCGCAGAAGTTCTTCTCCTGGCGGAGTGCGCAGAGACGCAAACCCCAGGTATTCGATGATCCCAACAGTGAGGAGGCCCGGAGTGGGTAGATATGGAGAGGTAGATAGTCTCTGGGTACAGCTGGAGAGATCTCCACCAAAGTAACATAGGAGTAGGGCAAAACTAACGCAGAGTCAGACGAGCCAGGGGTCATACACAGGACGGGTAGTCAGCCAGAAGGTGGGTCAGATCCAAAGCAGGTAGTCAGACGATCCAGGTCATACACAGGACGGGTAGTCAGCCAGAAGGTGGGTCAGAATCAAAGCGGGTAGTCAGACGATCCAGGTCATACACGTAGAGACAAACACAGCCAAATCGTAGAGCAAAGGGTAGTCAGGACAAGCCAAAGGGTCAGATAATCCAGAAATTCCGATAATACGAACAGTAGCAATAACCAGCAAAAGACCACACCAGGGTACCGGTAACAGGGCTTCTGGGTTTTTAAATTTGGCGCCAGTAGACACCACGCCCCCGACACTGACGTCACACGCGCCCCCTGCCTGCCAAAACGCGGCAGCTGCAGCTAAACCTAGCTGCAGTTACGCGCGTGTCCAGCAGAGGGAGCGCGACCGCAACGGCGAGCACCCAGCCGGCGCTTCCTCCTGACCTCACCACGAGGTAAGTGAAGCGGCGAGCCGGGAGCCGAGCGGACGGACGCAGGACGACGGGGGACAGCGGATCCACGGGAGCAGGTGACAATAACACTCTGAACGGGTAAAGACAGTGGAAACAAATGGGGCTTAAATAGGAGATGGTACGTTGCGTGCGTTGCGTCCGTCGGGTGACGTCGTCGCGGCCGAGGCAGACCTGCGTCGCGTCATACCCGCGGTCCCGGCGGTACGAGGAGGGGACGCGCCTGCACGTCCTCGGCGTGCAGGCGCGATCCCGGCCGAGAGTGTGGAGGCAGGGCTGCCCTGCCGACGTCGGGTCCCGGCGGAGGTGGAGGTAAAGCCGCGACACTGACGCGTCCGCACGGCATTGGCGGCAGTGACGGGCGAGCCGCTGCGAGCCCCAAAGGTACGTGCCGCGGCGGCGCGCGGGACACCCTGCCGACGTTGGATCATGGCGGAGGCGGAGCCGCGACACCGACGCGTGCACACGACGGAGGCGGCAGTGACGGACGAGCCGCCGTGAGCCCCAAAGGTATGTGCCGCGGCGGCGGCGGCGGCGTGCGTGACAGTAGATAAATGTAAAGTTATGCACTTCAGGGTAGGGAATGCACAAGCAACCTACACCCTAAACGGTAGCGAATTAGGGCTAACGACAAATGAGAAAGATTTGGGAATTGTTATAGACAACAAACTAGGCAACAACATGCAATGTCAGTCAGCAGTTGCTAAGGCCAATAAGGTATTATCGTGTATAAAAAGGGGCATCAATTTGCGGGATAAAAATATAATTTTGCCTCTGTATAAATCAATGGTAAGGCCACACCTTGAATATGCTGTGCAGGCTACAAAATGTGTTCTGTCCCCACATGAAGGCGAATGAAGGTGTAACTGGTAGTGGCTGTGTGACTTTCCTACCTTCATGTCCAAGCAGTGGAGCAGACCGGACCAGCAGAAGCTCAGGTTAGACGGATACACGTAGACACAGTGATTTGAATCAATGTGGGTTTATTTGACCCAAGTACAGAAACAATGATATAATACTGAAATGACCTTGGTGTTGTCTGATGATATATTTCCTGAGGCTAACTGCTGGTCAAAAAACTGATGCCTTACGTGCCCGAGTGATGAATGTCCAGTCACACAGCAAGCAGATCCCTCAAAACTGCAGGGTTGCAGGAAGTGACATGGACCCAGGCTCCTAAAAACACGCCAAGAAAAGGAAAGCTTTATTAACAAGAGCAGTATAAGAATTCCGGCCAGCAGATGGCACCAAAACAACAATACATAGAAACAACATGGTGATGGAAGAACTGATAATATGGTGGACAGTTAAATAAATATGAGAACAGTACAGAGGACAGCACAAAATTAATAAAAGGAATGGAGCACTTCAGTTATGAAGAAAGGTTAAAAAACGTAAATCTGTTTAGTTTAGAAAAACGGCGCCTCAGAGGCGTGACTAGGAGCCTCAGGGCCCCGGTGCGAGAATCTGTTAAGGGCCCCCCAACCCAATCTACCCCTTCCCTCCCTTCTCAGGCTATCTACCATCTCCATACCCCCCCATTCTCACTATCTACCCTCTCCCTACCCCCCTTCTCACTATCTACATTTTTGTTTTTTGTTTCCTTTTATTTGCCAACCTGCCCCCCCCAGTTATGCACATCTGCCCCAGGCTTGCCACTCTGCCCCCTGATATGCCTTTTAACCCCCTATATGCCCCTCTGTCTCCAGAAATGCCTTATACCCCTATACGCAACTCTGCCATATAGGGGGTTAAAAGGCATTTCATGGGACAGAGTGGCATATAGGGGGGTATAAGGCATTTATAGAGACAGAGTGGTATATAGGGGGTTAAAAGGCATTTATAGAGGCAGAGTGGCATATAGGGGGTTAAAAGGCATTTATAGAGGCAGAGTGCCCCATGATATGCCTTTTAACCTGAATGGGGACAGAGATTACATGGGGGGCTGAATTGGGACAGCAATGACATGGGGGGCTGAAAGGGGGCAGAGGTGGCACTGGGGAGCTGAACTTGTGATCACATACAGACACAGAGATTTCTTTTTTTTTTATCATTTAAAAATAATTAATAAATTAAAAAAGCATTATGTTTGTCCCCCACGGACACACTTACATACACACACATACCGATTGTTTTTAAAAAATATTATACAGTTTGTACAAAAAATAAATTAGTTTACTGACCTACTTCTTCCACTTTTTCATCTTGTCCTCCGTCCTTTGGTAACTGCAGGCTGCAGTTTTCTGTGCTAACAGGATGTCACTCACCCGACATCCGGTGCTCCAGCAGGCTGAGTGCGAGGGGGCGGAGCTTTCACCCCTCACCCTGCTCTCACTCTCATCATCACTAGGCGGCCATCAGATTGCTGGAAATGTAAATCTAAACGGCCGATGCGTGCTGATGCCGACGGCCAGAGCTACTTTAATCCTTTTTTTTTTATTTTAATATGCCAGATCGGCTTGCCATGTTAAAAAAGAAAAAAAAACAAGTATTAAAGTACGCAACGGCCGTTTAGATTAGATTTCCAACAACCTGATGGCCACATAGTGATGGAAGCAGCGTGAGGGGTGAAAGGTCCGTGCGAGGGGGCGGGGCTTTCACCCCTCACGCTGCTCCCATCACTAGGTGGCCATCGCACACGGCCGCTGGGTGCTGATGCGGCCGGCCGGCGCTGCTTTAATACTTTTTAAATTTTTTTATTTGCCATATTAAATTTAAAAAAAAAAGAAGCACCGGCAATCGTCCCCCTGTCCAGCCCGCCCCTGGCGCCGGAGGCGACTTCCAATGCCGCTCCCAGCCGCTCAGCGTCGGTCCCACCGGGAAGTTTCCCGGTATCCCGGTGGGCCAGTCCGGCCCTGCTTGGGCCCCCCTGAATGGCAGAACTCCAGGGCCCGGTCACAGTCACGACCCCTGCAACCCCGGTAGTTCCGCCACTGCTCAGAGGGGATATGATAGCATTATATAAATATATTCAGGTCGATACAGACCATTATGTGGAAATCTGTTCATAAACAGGACTATGCATAGGACACGTGGTCATGCGTTTAGACTGGAAGAAAGGAGATTTAGTCTAAAGCAGAGGAAATGGTTTTTTACAGAAAGGACAATAAGGATGTGGAATTCTCTGCCTGCAGAGGTACTTTTATCGGAGTCTGTACAGACTTTTAATCAGCAACTGGATGGATACTTGGAAAAACATAATACTGGGGGGATATAATCTTTAATTATGGGGAAACAGTTTATTGATCCAAGGAGAAATCTGACTGCCATTTTGGGGTCAAGAAGGATTTTTTTCCCTGGTTAGTGCAAAATTGGAAAGAGCCAAACTGGGGGTTTTTGCCTTCTTTTGGATCAACAGCAACAAATTAACATGTCTTTTTTCAGCCTATATAACTATGTAACTATGTACCTCACAATTGGTCAGATAAGGCGATTGCATAAAGGATATAGATGTTTCGTACTACAACAACTGCAATTAAGCTAGACAAGAGGGCACCAAAGTTAACCCTTTGAAATCAGCAGGGTATGGAGACAGGCAGGATAGAGACATACCATCTGAATACAAGGGGTTACAGTAGGAGATGAGGGATTCAGGGGTGGATCAGATGCAATGAGATAACTATACAAGGTAAAAACAAGGGATTACATCATGAGATAAGGGGTTCAGGACCAGCCCACCTGGAAACCAGTAGATTTGCGGCAGGCGTGGCTGTGATTTTTTAAAGCGGCCGTAAGACTGCCGGCCACTTGATGATATTAAATTGGCCGGCGTGCCTGCACGATGCCGGCCAATGCCTTAGAGAGGCTCTTCTTCCCGCCCTTTTTAAGATGCTCAAGGGGGCAGACTCACACAGAACAGTTCTTTGTGACGGGGAGAACAGCAGTCTGCAGGGAAAGAAAGCCAGCAAGTAAGTATTCCAAAAGTTGGGGAGATACATAGAAGGGGACCCATATTCAAGGGGGGGGGCGCTGCCTTGGGACAACAATTAACCCCTTAAGGACAATGGGCGGTCCCTAAACCCATTGAAAATAATGCATTTTGAGCCCGTACATGTATGGGCTTTGTCATTAAGGGGTTAAATAATACATGACATAAATCAATACAAAAAGGGGAGTGGCAATACACATGGGTACAGGGCATTATATTAACCAGTACAATCAATACACAATGGAGGGAGGCTGGCTGGGGCAACACATAAATCAATTTACAAGGGTGTAGGGGCATAAAGGGGTCTGGCTGGGGGGGGGATACACAAGGGTGTTGGGGGATACATTAATACTAAAGGGGGGCTGGGGGGCATCAATACACAAGGAGGCAAACACACAAACAAAAAAGCAGGGTGGACAGCATTTTTAATGCTTTGTGTAGCTTAACCGTCCTGATGCGGGTGTCGGTGTGGCAGAGGCTGTCCTGGTGTGTATGTTTGGGTGTCAGTGTGGCAAAGCCGGACCTGGTGTGTGTGTTTGGGTGACAGTGTGGCAAAGCCTGTCCTGGTGTGTGTGTTTGGGTGTCAGCGTGGCAGAGAACGTCCTGGTGTGTTTATATGTTAATGTCAGGACCCTACCGGTAGTCGGCGGGGGTCCTCACCCGGTGGCGACACCGCCGGGCGCCCGCGTCCTCGGCCACGTTCCCGTCGGGTCCCAACCCGTCGGCGGCGGAGGTCCTCACCCGGCGGAGTCCCCGCCGAGCAACCACGTCCTCGGCCGCACGGCACGGCACGGCACGGCACCTTATTTCTTGGAGGTAGACGCTTCTGAAACCGCAGTAGGCGCGGTGTTGTCACAAAGACACGGAGAGAAGGACTCCTTGCATCCTGTCTCCTTTTATTCCAAGCGCCTCAACCCTGCCGAACGCAATTATAGCGTAGGTGATCGCGAGCTACTGGCCATCAAGATGGCTTTGGAGGAATGGCGCCACCTGTTGGAGGGCGGTCAACATCCTGTCACAGTGTTTACGGATCACAGGAACCTCGAATACCTCCAGACAGCACGCAGACTCTGTCCTAGACAGGCTCGTTGGGCTCTGTTTTTCACTAGATTTCCCCTACACATAACACACAGACCAGGTGCCCGCAATGGAAAAGCGGACGCTTTATCCCGATTATACGATGAACAAGAAAAGACCACAGAGGCCGAGAACACCATCCTCCCTGCTGGCGTCTTTCTTGCTTTCCGGACGTCTCTACTCCAGAAACTCCCAACCCACAGCACCCCTCAACCATCCCCGGTGTGTGACGTTCCTCTCCACTCTGATGATGGTCTCCTATACAGAGGCAGCCAGCTTTACGTGCCGGATCAAGTCAAACCCGACATCCTCAACGCCGTACATGACCATCCTCTAGCTGGACATGGGGGTGTTCGGAAAACCTATGAATTGGCTAAGAGGTCCTTTTGGTGGCCTGCGATGAAACGGGACATCGTAACATATATCAAATCATGCGATACATGTGCCCGAGCCAAACAACAACCAGTCAAGGCTACTGGTCTCTTGCAACCACTACCCATACCTAAACGACCATGGGAAGAAGTGGCGGTGGATTTCATAGTGGACCTACCGGTATCCCAACAACATACTACTATCATGGTAGTGGTCGATAGGCTCACAAAAATGGCACACTTTATTCCTGTTCACCGATTGCCAACCGCCGCACAAACCGCTGACCTGTTTATCCATCACGTTTTTCGTCTCCACGGCATCCCTAAGACAGTGCTATCCGACAGAGGGGTGCAATTCACATCTCGGTTTTGGGCTGCATTCTGTAAAGGGTTACGTCTCAAGAGACTTCTTTCATCTGCATATCACCCCCAGACCAACGGGCAAACTGAAAGAATAAACCAGATTCTAGAACAGTACCTTCGTTGCTATGTGTCACACCTCCAAGACTGGTGCCCTCTGTTACCAGTGGCTGAATTCGTATATAACAACCAGGTACAGAGTTCAATTCGGATGACGCCCTTTCGGGCTAATTACGGATATGACCCGCAGTTCCATGTGGACATACCTCCTACTGCCACCGTTCCCCCAGCTGTTGATCGACTTCAACTCCTACAACAGGGGTTTCAGACCCTACAGACCCACTTACACAAGGCACAACTTGATCAGAAAAGGCATGCTGATAAACGAAGACAAGCAGCACCCCTTTATCAAGTCGGAGACAAAGTTTGGCTATCCTCTGCCCACATAAAATTACCAGGACCATCGAAGAAACTGAGTCCAAAATACCTAGGGCCTTTCGCCATTACCGCCATTTATGGTCCCTCGGCCGTTCGCCTTGATCTCCCTACCACATGGCGCGTACACCCCACGTTTCATGTATCCCTCCTCAAGAAATGGTTCCCCGATACGCACCAAAGAAAACCACAAGCTCCTCCACCTCCCCCGGTCTCGGTGTCGGGTGCAGACGAGTACGAAGTGGACAGCATCTTGGATTCCCGTCATCGATATGGACGCATAGAATATCTGGTTCATTGGCAGGGCTACGGCCAAGAAGAACGTACATGGGAACCTGCCTCCAACTTCCATGCTCCAGTGAAGATCCGTGCTTTCCATCTGGCACATCCTTCCAAGCCTGCACCTACTCGCCCCCTGAGGTGGCGTCTCCGGGGGGGATCCTGTCAGGACCCTACCGGTAGTTGGCGGGGGTCCTCACCCGGCGGCGACACCACCGGGCGCCCGCGTCCTCGGCCACGTTCCCATCGGGTCCCAACCCGTCGGCGGCGGAGGTCCTCACCCGGCGGAGTCCCCGCCGAGCAACCACGTCCTCGGCCGCACGGCATCTCCGTGCCGCGGGCCGCGTCCCCGGTCTCCGTTGCGGCGGCAGCCGCACGCGGCAGACGCAGGGAACAGCAGGATGGCGGGGGGGCGTGTCCTGTGGTCCCAGACCGCTGCTGGCAGCCAGGGGGGGCGTGTCCTGCGGTCCCAAACCTCACTGACAGCCAGGAGAGGCGTGTCCTGAGGTCCAACCACAGAGGGGAGGGGTTAGGGACTAATTGACAGCCACTGAGAGAGGAGGGGTTTGAGGAGGAGTATCAATTAGGCAGGCTATTTAAACCTGCAACCCTGTACCTTCAGTACTTGGTTGTTCAAGTTCCCTACCGGTTTCCTATACCCTGTAGCTATTATTACTCTATTTGGATTACATGGACTTTTGACCCTCGGCTGGATTGCTGGACTTTGTTTTTGGATTACCCCTTGTACTGCGAACCTTCTGATTGAATTATACGGACTTTTGACCCTCGGCTTGATTTCTGGACTTTGTCTTTGGATTACCCTTGTTGTACTGCGTACCTGCTATACGATTACACAGACTTTTGACCCTTGGCTATATACTGGACTTTGTGTGTTGGATTGCCCTTTACTTCACTCCCTTGCACCCGGTGTCTCTCTGCGCTGCGCTCCAAACCCCACTCAGCCTTGACAGTTAAGCTCTGTCAGTGTGGTAGAGCCTGTCCTGGTATGTCTGTGTTGGTGTCAGTGTGGCAGAGCCAGTCCTGGTGTGTGTCAGAGCCTCCCCTGGTGTGTTTTGGTGTCTGAGTGGTAGAGCCTGTCCTGGTGTGTGTGTTTGGGCGTCAGTGTGGCAGAGCCTGTCCTGGTGTGTGGGCATCAGTGTGGCAGAGCCTGTCCTGGGTGTGTACTTGGGTGTTGGTGTGGCAAAACCTATCCTGGTGTGTGTGTGTGTGCATCAGTGTGGCAGAGACTGTTTGTGTGGTATTATTGGCGAAAGGTTTTGTTAAAGTTTCTTATTTACTTTTGAAGAATATTGTGAAGAAAAATGCTATCACTGTTTTGTTGCACTGAACAAAATTTAACTTTTTCATCCAACGTTTTTGCTATAGCAAATGCTTTGATTCCATTATGTCTAATCTTAACTTATTTGAGCCTTTTAATGCTTTTGATTTCTGGGATTTGAGTAGGCTCAGGGCCGGACTGGCCCACCGGGATACCGGGAAATTTCCCGGTGGGCCGGAAGGTCCGTGGGCTGGGCGGCCGGCAGACTTACCATGAAGACAGCCGCTGAGCGGCTGCAAATGGCATTGAATGCCTCCCTCGGTGCCAGGGGCGGGCTGGGCAGGGGGGCAATTGCCCCCCAGGCTGCCCGAAATCTAATCAAAGCGGCCGCTGGGTGCTGATGCGGCCGGCCGGCATCAGCACCCAGCAGCCGTGTGCGATGGCCGTCTAGTGATGGGAGCAGTGTGAGGGGTGAAAGCTCTGCCCCCTCGCACTGACCTTTCACCCCTCACGCTGCTCCCATCACTATGCGGCCATCAGATTGCTGGGAATGTAATCTAAACGGCCGGTGCGTGCTGATGCCGCCGGCCGGCTCTGCTTTAATACTTTTTTTTTTTACTTTATATGGCAAGCCGATCCAGCTTACCATATAAATAAAAAAAAGTGTTAAAGTAGCTCCGGCCGGCGGCATCAGCACGCATCGGCCGTTTAGATTACATTCCCAGCAGTCTGATGGCTGCATAGTGATGGGAGCAGCGTGAGGTGGAAGCTCCGCCCCCTCGCACTCAGACTGCTGCAGCAACGGATGTCAGGTCCGTGGCATCCTGTCAGGATAGAGAAGAGAACAGTGTGCAGCTACCAGGAAGTCAAGAGAAGTAGAAGGTGAGTAAAATAATGTATTTTTTGTACTGTATAATGTTTTTTGTATTTGTTAAAAACTAAAAAAATCGGCATGTGTGTGTATGTAAGTGTGTCCCCCTATATGCCACTCTGCCTCCAGAAATGCCTATGCCTTATACCCCCCTATATGCCACTCTGTCCCATGATATGCCTTTTAACCCCCTATATGCCAGAGTTGCATATAGGGGTATAAGGCATTTCTGGATGCAGAGTGACATATAGGGGGTCAAAAGGCATATCTGGAGGCAGAGTGGCATAAAGGGGGTTAAAAGGTATATCATGGGGCAGAGGAGCATATAGGAGGGTATAAAGCATATCGGGGAGGCAGAGTGGCATATAGGGGGCATAAGGCTTTTCTGGAGGCATAGTGCCCCATGATATGCCTTTTAACCCCCTTCATGCCACTCTGCCTCCAGAAATGCCTTATACCCCCTATATGCCACTCTGTCCCATGATATGCCTTTTAACCCCCTATATGGCAGAGTGGCATATAGGGGGTTAGAAGGCATATCATGGGACAGAGTGGCATATAGGGGTATAAGGCATTTCTGGATGCAGAGTGACATATAGGGGGTCAAAAGGCATATCTGGAGGTGGAGTGGCAAAAAAGGGGTTAAAAGGCATATCACGGGGCAGAGGGGCATATAGGAGGGTTGAGGCATATCAGGGAGGCAGAGTGGCATATGGGGGTATAAGGCATTTCTGGAGACAGAGTGACATAGGGAGTAAAAGGCATTTCTGGAGGCAGAGTGGCATATAGGGGATTAAAAGGCATATTATGGGGCAGAGTGGCATATAGGAGGGTATAAAGCATATCAGGGAGGTAGAGTGGCATATAGGGGGGCATAAGGCTTTTCTGGAGGCAGAGTGCCCCATGATATGCCTTTTAACCCCCTTTATGCCACTCTGCCTCCAGAAATGCCTTATACCCCCCTATATGCCACTCTGTCCCATGATATGTCTTTTAACCCCTTATATGCCAGAGTGGCATATAGGGGTATAAGGCATTTCTGGATGCAGAGTGACATATAGGGGGTCAACGGCATATCTGGAGGCAGAGTGGCATAAAGGGAGTTAAAAGGGATGTCATGGGGCAGAGGGGCAGATAGGAGGGTATAAAGCATATTGGGGAGGCAGAGTGGCATATAGGGGGCATAAGGCTTTTCTGGAGGCATAGTGCCCCATGATATGCCTTTTAACCCCCTTCATGCCACTCTGCCTCCAGAAATGCCTTATACCCCCTATATGCCACTCTGTCCCATGATATGCCTTTTAACCCCCTATATGGCAGAGTGGCATATAGGGGTTGGAAGGCATATCATGGGACAGAGTGGCATATAGGGGGTATAAGGCATTTCTGGAGGCAGAGTGGCATATCAGGGGGGCAGAGTGGCAAGCCTGGGGGCAGAGGTGCATAACTCGGGGGTAGGTTGTCAAATGAAAGGAAATAAAAACCAAACATGTCTCAATCATAGCTTTTATTAAATATGGAAAAAAATTGTCTACATGAATTAATAAAGAAATAAAAGTTTCTTACCAGAAAATCGTGAAGAATAATGTGATCAGTGTTTTGTTCCACTGAATAAAATGGAACTTTTTCATCTAAAAATGTTCGCAGTAGTAAATGTTTTGATCCCATTATGTGTAATGTATTTCATTTATTAGGGCCTTTTAACACTTTTGCTTTCTGGCATTTTAATACAAATAATGAGATAAAAAGAATGGCACATAGTGTGACTCGGGTGTGTATAAGGGGTGCGTGTGGGTATAAGAGCTTCACCGTGAGATAAACTATATGGGGCTGGTCTCCAAATTTTTCCAGGGCTGCTTTTCAGTCCCAGTCCGGCCCTGAGTAGGCTTGAATTTGAACAAGATATTAAATTCCAAAAGATACAGTTGCAATCAGTGACAGTATTAGCTCTTGCCAGTAATTTTTTTTTTTTATTAAGATCGAGTGGTGTTTTGTAAAATAAGGTTGTTAAGGGATCATATTTGCTACTATCACTGAGCAACCAACAAAATTCGGCATTTAAAAGTCTTCTAATCACCACACTATTTCAAAACCTGTTCCCAATGACTCCAATAAAGGAGTGAAGCAGCTCCTCCTCCGCCTAGCATGTAAGAGAGAGAATGCAAAGTGATGTAGGGAAGGAGCGCGCGTGTAAAGCTGTACTTAAAACTAAATATCACCGATGCTCATCTGCTCTTAACGACAGAACATTAATTTAGCATATATAACATATATATATATATATATATATATATATATATATATATATATATATATATATATATATATATATATATATATATATATATATATATATATATATATATATCACCTGTCAAGATTGGATAGACACTTAAGCTTAAAAATGTGTACTACCGCTAAAATATTTTACGTTGCTCACAATATTAATTTTCCAGTTACGGGCTGCAGGAATCCTCTATATCGTGGCTTTAACATTTAACCACAAAAAATAACTCCACAAATTTACAGTTGAACGATTTCACTTGCAGTGACGATGCGGGACATTGGTTGACACCCCCTCACTCCCAGCCAGTAATAGCGTCCCTCTCTTGGTATGTTATGGTTAAGACATGTAAGAGGTGTTCTTCCATTGGTTATTTTTATGCAGGTCAGCAATTGGTTTTAATTGAGAAAAGTAGAGGGGGTTTGAAAGGAACTGGTGCTGGTGATTACATCACATGTACAAGGCTTTAGAGGGGGGCAAAAATGGCACGGTAATTTATTTTTCTCTCCTAGACGACTGGTAGTTGCTCAGCACTATGGACGAGCTTATTTTGTGTGACATATTTCAGCGTTCGTTCTTCTGCGGTAGGCGCCTGATAAATTTCCCCTGGCGGGTAAGTTTTGTACTGTTTATAAATGAATGCAGGTGTGGCTTGTATGCTGAAGTCAAGTTATCAGACGGGTTTTTTTTAGATTAGCATCAGGTGTATAATTGCAACAGTAGTAATAGGGTATGATACATAGTTATGACTGGGTTTGTCACACTAATATATTTTCCTAGGGACGTACTAAACAGCATATTGAGGATGATGGGATGATGGGATGATTGGCTGCAATACTCAGCACTATCAATAGGTGTCAGTATGCTTTTTACACTCATGGTAAATCAAAGTATGTTCTTTTTGGTAGTTCTTGATACTAATTTGCAACGAATACATTGCAAAAGGAAGCTGCAAATGTTTAACTGTTTACTTGCTGAAATATATACAGTTTTATAAAGGAATCATGGTAAATTCTATAGAAATAATAGAAACATTTTAAGTAATCAACATATTGATATAATATGGTACATGTATGTGCAAACACCATATTTTACCTGTTTTGATTGGCACAATATGGGAATATATATTATTATTATTTTTACATGGGGATTATGGGTGGAATATTATAGTTACACATGCTAAGGAACATATTTGACCCATTTCTGATAAGAATATGGCTATAAATATTTTTTTACATGGGGATTATGGGTGGAATATTATAGTTACACATGCTAAGGAACACATTTGACCCATTTCTGATAAGAATATGGGTATACTCATTTTTTTACATGGGGAATATTGCTGGAATATTATAGTTACACATGCTAAGGAACATATTTGACCTGTTTTTGATAAGAATATGGCTATAAATATTTTTTTACATGGAGAATATGGGTGGAATATTATAGTTACACATGCTAATGAACATATTTGACCCATTTCTGACAAGAATATGGGAGTATTATT